>NW_024041151.1:4413677-4434133 GCF_014851395.1 Micropterus salmoides
TAACAAGTGTAAAGACAATAAGACAAAAACAATACAAGATAAAGGCATGAAAACATTGAAAAGACTAAAATACACGTTTAAGATAAATATAAAATTAGTAAAATAGAATAAACTAAAAGGCATAAAATAAAGTCAAATAAGATCGGGAAAGGCTCTCCTATAAAAGTATGTTTTAAGAAGGGACTTATATAACAAGGCGAGAGGCCATGAAGAGCTTTAAAAGTGATCAATAGAATTTTAAAGTCAATTCTAAAACATACTGGGAGCCAGTGTAATGAAGCTAAAATAGGAGTAATGTGGTCATATTTCTGTGTTCTGGTTAAAAGCCTGGCAGCTGAGTTCTGGACAGTCTGGAGTCGATCAATAGATTTTTGGGTTAAACAGGTGAAATTATTGCAATAATCCAGGCGTGATGAGATGAAGGCGTGTAAAATGGTCTCGGTGTCCTTAAAAGTTAACATAGATCGAATTTTAGCTATATTTCTAAGTTGATAAAAACATGATTGAACAAGCTTTGTGGTGTGCTGCTCGAAATTTAAATTACTATCAAACCAAACACCAAGGTTCTTTGCAACAGGCTTAATGTGATTTACTAGCGAACCAGCAGATGGCAGTATTTGATTTGCCATCTGCAGGGACCCGATGACCAGGATTTCTGTTTTGTCCGAGTTCAGCTGGAGGAAATTATTTGACATCCATTTTTTAACTTCACAAAGGCAGTTGTTAAGTGAACTGAGCATTCCAGGGTCTGTGGATCTGACGGGCAAGTATATTTGTGTGCCATTTGCAGGGCTCTACAGTGCAACCACAGAGTAACTACAATAATCCAAAACATCACGCCCCTATAGTAGCGTGCAGGACGCGACGCAAAGCTGGTGTCAGTCAAATGAGAGTTGTTGAAACTCTGGTAGAGAAAAAGCCAGCTGGCCACAGGAGCACCAGGAGATCCCATTTATATATGAACATACTAACAGTATGCTATTAGATTAAAATTGAACGTTCTATCTAATGTTATTGTGTGAAGCGCCTCTGCAGTGGAAAGATGCAGATTTCCACTGCACAGGTGTGCCAGTACGTGCTCCTACTAGCCTCCTCCTGAGAGCAACACGTTCCCCTTGTTTTGATTTACTAAAGTTACTGTAACACTGTTCAGTAGTCTTGATTACATTAGATGTGGGTTGTGTGGGCGCTGCTGGTATATTGTGAATCCGTCCCTGGTTCAAAAACTACACAAGCACCAATCACAGAAAAGTTTTTTGTGATGACTGATCAGTATTTCAAAAGCTGTTTTCAATGTCTTAAATTTTCAAAACATCTGATTCAATATTTAAAAAGATTTAACAAAATATTAAGGCCTCCTTAAGGTTAGCGTAGAGCCCTGATTTGTACTTAAGTACAGCACTTGAGTAAATGTTTCTGTGTGTATTTGTGAATGTGTGTACAGGAGGATCATGTGTGTACTTGTACTCATGTGAGAGCAAATGAGCGTTTCCTCCCACAGACAGAGATGGGGTCACACAATGATGTCAGCTAGGAAGCAGGCTAACGCAGGAAGGCCAGGCCACAGCGCTGTACAATAGCTCATCACATGTGCTCTGCATTGATTCCTCGGCCTCTGTTGAGGACGCCAGCTCACAGTAGGAAGTGCATATTGTTGTGAGTGAGCCTTTTCTCTTTTTCTCGAGAAGAGGGACAATGTAAGGAAATTAAATATTTCTATTTTATACTTCTAAATATTGTACTTTTTACTACACTACATTTATTCAACAGCTGTAGTTACCATTTACCTTTCAGGTTAAGATAAATTTGAAAACATAAGAGAAGCTTATAAAATACGTGTTCTTAGAAATTAAATCATTTTTTTAATTTTTACTTATTCACAAATCAGTGTGCAGGGTCCCC
Source organism: Micropterus salmoides (assembly GCF_014851395.1). Lineage (NCBI taxonomy): Eukaryota > Metazoa > Chordata > Actinopteri > Centrarchiformes > Centrarchidae > Micropterus > Micropterus salmoides. The sequence continues at coordinate 4,415,580 of NW_024041151.1, forward strand.
ATGTTGTTATCATGTCCACCAAAGACATTTCCCCTCTAAACTTCTTACATGGTTTCATTTAAATAGTTAAAAAAATAAAAAGAAGTAAAACTAGCTAACTGTATATGAAGTAGAAAAAACTTGCTAATTGTATATAAAGTAGTTAAAAATAGCTAACTGTATGTAAAGAAGTAAAATTAGCTGACTGTAGATAAAATCGTTAAAATTAGCTGACTGTAGATAAAATCGTTAAAATTAGCTAACTGTATATAAAGTCGTTAAAACTAGTTAACTACACAGAAGTAAAATTAGCTAACTGTATATAAAGTCGTTAAAACTAGCTAACTGTATATAAAGTTGTTCAAACAAGCTAACTGTATATAAAGTTGTTCAAACAAGCTAACTGTATATAAAGTCGTTAAAACTAGCTAACTGTATATAAAGTCGTTAAAACTAGCTAACTGTATATAAAGTTGTTCAAACTAGCTAACTGTATATAAAGTCGTTAAAACTAGCTAACTGTATATAAAGTCGTTAAAACTAGCTAACTGTATATAAAGTAGTTAAAACTAGTTAACTGTATATAAAGTCGTTAAAACTAATTAACTGTATAAAGTCGTTAAAACTAGCTAACTGTATATAAAGTCGTTAAAACTAGCTAACTGTATATAAAGTTGTTAAAACTAGCTAACTGTATATAAAGTCGTTAAAACTAATTAACTGTATAAAGTAGTTAAAACTTGCTCCACTTTCAGCAGCTCCGACAGTAAAATGCTGCTCTAACATTGATGCATCAGTACTCTTAAAACGTATTTTTACAGATACGTTAAGTACATTTACTGCTAATACTTCTGTACTTAAGTAAACTTATGAATGCATGACTTTGACAGAGTATTTTTACAATTTAGGATCTGAATACTTCTTCCACCACTGTGTGGTTGCATTTATTTCTGGCAGAATACATAAATGTGTTTTCTTCCTTCTATTAAGTAAAAATGTGGGTTAAATAAACAACATAAATAACAACAGTCTCAGAGATAACAGATCACTCATTTTTATTTGTCAAACCAACGTTTGATGTCTTCCAAGTGGTTAAAAATCAGATTAGATTTGAATGAAAGCAGAACCGGACACTAAAAGAAACAGCTGGAGGAGGAAACGTGACGTGCAGGCCCAGAGAAAGAAACAACGAGAAAAACTAGGTCTTGTGTGGCGGTTGTGTGTTATCTCTCTGATTGTGCTCCACAGAGACAGGAAATGGTGCTGTTACACACAGGAAATGAGCTGATGGCAGAGATAAGGCGGGAAAATGGCTCCGGAAATCAAAACAAGTCCATGCCGATGCAGCTGAGGGACAGAAGACTGGACACAGAGAAAAATCTGTGTTTTGTGTTTCAAACACTCCAGAAGTTTCTAATCTTTTTTGTTCGACCTACCTCTACCTCAGAAGATAGACTCCAGCAGCTCTTCTCAAACATTTACAACCATACTACTATGATTGATCCATTTATACCAAAGACTGTGTAAAAGAAGTACACGTAGCCACCATGACCCGTTGGTTTATGGACTACCGGTTTCAAGCCTAAAAATTTGTCCCGTCGCCATCTTGGTTTTTTGGGGACCAAACATGACAATATTTGGACAAGTGGTTGTCGCAAGCTAGCTTGGTTAGCGAGGTGCATCTGTAATTCATGTTGACTGTGATGTTAACTTGGATGCTAATTTTAGCTAGCGACAAACAGGCTTAAAACAAAATATCTTTTCCAGAAAAATGACTTGTCAATCACAAGGTTAAAGCTATCTGGTCTACTTTCCTTTAAATGAGACCATAATTTACTAAATATACATCATGATGTGTTGAAGAAGACTTGAAACTAGCGACTGAGACCATAAAGTCATCAGGAAAGTGTTTACTGAGGGAATAAATCAGCTGAGAAGTAGCAACATTTTCTCATAGACTTCTATGCAATCGGAGTTCTTTTCACAACCAGTCGCCCCCTGCTGGCCGAATGCAGGTGTAAGGCACTTCGGCACTGGCTTCTTTTAAGACCCGGAGGTTTCTGCTTGGTTATGCAACATAGCTAAAATGCTAACTCATGCATCAGTGCTATCCTCATAGCTCTGAAGCTTTACAGGAAGTAGGTAGTGATTTATTAGTAGTGAATCGACTATTGTTTCAAACACACTAAACACGCAGATCAACAGGGAGGAAGTGGATTATTTGTTATTAACGGGATGAAGAGGCTTCGAGCTCTTTCAGCTGTTTGAGGTCACATCAGCAGGAAGACTCGAACGCGCCTCAGGGCTACAGCTACTGGACCACTGCCTCCAGATGTCATATTGAAAACCCATTAACCTCCATGTTCAGTGACATGTTCAGACATTTATTATCACCATGTTAAGTCTCAAAGAGCACACGATGAAAGCACAGCAGGCCTGAATAAATGGAAACTGATTCTTCATCCTCTTGGAAATATATGTTCACTGACTCAGCATTGATGAAGACTTAGATCTTTAACTAATACTAATACCACACTAAAGAAATACTCAAGTTACAAATAATGATCCTGCATTAAAAATGTTACTTCAGTAAAAGTTTAATCAGGAAAGTTTTCTTAAAGTAATTAAAAGTAAAAGTACTCTGTTATCATATTTTTTGTCTTTAAACATTTTAATTTGCAAAGTAACTAAAGTTGTCAGATAAATGTAGTAGAGCAAAAAGTACCTTATTTCCCTCTGAGATGTGATGGAGTAAGACAGTACTTGATTAAATGTACCACCAGTGGACGCCAGAAGACTAAAGATGTCATGTCTCATTCACGATAATGAAGATATACAGCTTGTTTATTCATCGCTGTTGAAACAGTTTGTGGATTAAATGAGTAGCTGTTTCGAAAGAACGCCCCCCCCCCACATTTATCAAGCTTCTTAGATGTGAGTATTTCACATCATGAGACAACATAAGATATTTAAAGACGTCCCTGTAGGATTTGGGGGAACTGTGATGAGATGTTTCACTATTTCCTGATGTTATACAGATTAAAGATGAATCAGAAAAATGACTGACAGGTGAATCGATAATGAAAGTGATCTGCAGTCGCAGCCCTGATTACAGCACATGTAAACGGCAGAGGCGAGCTGAGTCCTCACAGGATGACTGATGAATGTGTCACGTCCGCTGTTTGTTATAACAGGTGGGTTTAGTCACCGCAGGAAGAGGAGGCACATCGGACATTTGAGGCCCAGTGACACGGGACTTCTAGCTCCTATCAGGGCAGGGTGATGACTTTCTAGTGCTGGGATTTCCTCCTGTCTGAGCCAACTCATTACTCTGAGTAATGATCTGTGACTGCAGCTGCTGAATAACACATGGTGTTGGCATTTTCAACCATGTTTATGTGGCTCCCTGTAAACATCAATAATCACCAGGTTTTCATACAAATTTTAACAACATTACGGCAAAAGAATAAAAGAGCTACAGTCAAAGCTCAAAACGATGGAAAACTGTGTGGAGAAAATGATGGAAATTAGGTGTTTCTGTAAGTTTCATGTGTTAATGTGAGGAAGGTTACAGCCTCCTCATCGCTGCACGCAGCTGATGTTTCCAGCTCTTCATTTGTTATTACATTTACTCATTTAGCTGAAGCTTTTTCCATATATGTTGGAGGACAAACGGGTGTGTTTCAGTGGGAATCGAACCCTTTTGCGGTCTCTCACAACAAAAGCATGTGTCTTATCCACTGCACCGTCGCCACCCAGTCACTGTTTCATGTAAGCCAGCATTTATGCACTGAGTCTGTTTGATGTGCACTTTTTTCCTTTTTTTGTTGATACAGCAACTTTTTTTAACAATATTTTGATATTTCAAAAATGTTTTGGTTTTTACCCCAAGCAGCGACCTCCAGCTGCCAAAAACTGCAGTTCCTCAGATGGCCACTTGAGGCACCAAAAGTGGGTCAATCCCCACAGACTCCCCCCCCCTGTTCGGGCGCGTTCCATTTTATCTCAGAAGTCCGAAGTCGGAGCTGGAAATGACGCTTCGCCCACGTTGACCAAGTTTCAGTTAACTAGTCGGCCAGCTGTTGTTTACAACTAGGCAGGTTAGCCAGTGTAACCAATAGCAGTTGATGAAAAAACGCATTACGTTGTATTTACGCATACTAAACACAGTAGCAACATGTCCAGCAGTTGGATAGTACTTTGTGTACGAACATTTAGATGATACGTTTCAGTGTTTCAGTTGAAACGCACCATAAAAACACCCAACTTTACAGTGGAAAAACAAAAAAACACGTTTACAGCCTGGTACAAAAATGATTTTATTTATTTATTAAGGACGTTGCGTGGGTTCTCCCCGGGTGCTCCGGCTTCCTCAAGGCATGCAGCTGGGAGTGGCCGGAGCTGCTGGGAGCTAAAAGTGAAATTGAAACTGTGAATAAAAAATAGGTGGATGCAGACACACTTATTGTTGTAAACAAATAACGTGTTTTGCACAAAGTGCGAAGGAGATTTTCCTTGTTAAGGGTAAAATCCCTCAGGATCATTTGCTGAGCTAGAGTAACCCAAAGGTGACAGCGTGGGACTCTTCTAAACCAATATGTCAGACTGTCTCTCCTCTCTGTTCTGTCCTGATAAGGATGAACTTGTCCGTCTCCTTGGTAATCCAAGGTCGAGATTATCTTTATTTTGTTTCATTACAGGCAGACTGACAGTCTCTTTAGAAAATGCTGCATGTGGCTTGGGTGACACACAACGTGATGTAACTTAGGTAACCACAGTCTCGTGTTTGGACCACTATCCAATAGAATCTTCTCACGTGTATAGAGGGGGTGTTATATTAATAATAATAATAATAATAATAACCTGGACACTCTGTCTCCTCTGCCTTGCTTCATTAAACATTGCTCTTTAAGGCATTCTGAGTTTCCTGAAACCTCGCTCACAAGAATTTATATCACACCATAAGCACGACATCAGAGCGTGTAAAATGTGTGAGTGATGAAATAAAGAGCCTGTCGAGACCATCAAACCAATGATCACGTTGCACTGCAAATATACGATGTTTTAAAATTGATCCAGTATTGAGGGAGCGTGCTGCAGCTGGCAGCTGTGTCACAGTGAAACTGTCCTCACCAGAAAAAAAACAATATACACTACATTGCCAAAAGTTTTGGGACATGCCTCCGAATCATTGAATTCAGTTCCAAACACTTCCACAGGTGGATAAAATCAAGCACCTAGGCTGCAGACTGCTTCTACAAACATTTGTGAAAGAATGAGTCGCTCTCAGGATGGGTTTCCAGCTGCATCCAAGCCTTTCGTCACAAAGTGCAATGCAAAGCGCTGGATGCAGCGGTGTAAAGTACGCCGCCACTGGACACTAGAGCAGTGGAGACATGTTCTCTGGAGTGGTAATGGAGCAATTGATAAGACAGGGTTCGATTCCCACTGTGACACATCCACCAATGTGTCGCTGAGCAAAACACTTAACCCGTCGCTGCTCCAGAGGCGTGCGACCTCTGACGTGTAGCTACTGTAAGTCGCTTTGGATAAAAATGTATAAATGTAAATATAAACTTGACTGGCCTGCACTTCAGTCCTGACTTCAACCTGACAGAACACCTTTGGGATGAATTAGGGCGGAGACTGCGAGCCAGGCCTTCTCGCAAATGAGTTCACAAATTCATGTGCGATCTTGGCTTTTATTTAAATTCTCTATGTGCGATCTTTGTTGTGTGACCTCAGACTTACGTTAACGTAGTCAGCACTGAATTGAAATTACCTTTTAACTGTATATCAGTGATTCCCAACATGGGGGATGAGACCCCTCCATGGGTCACGAGATAAAGTGAAGGGGTCTCAAGATGATGTGTTTGTCCTGCTTCACAGATTTCTGTATTCTTCTGTTTTTTGTATGAAATGCTGGATAATTTTACTTTAAACTCCTGCTGTTGTACTGCTGGCTCATGCAGATCAAAAAGGGTCACACACACTTTAGATTACCAATACTTAAAACTATCATCAAAGACATCTCTGAACCAAACTGCCGGCCCACGTGGCAAATATTGGTACCGGAAAGACGCACGACACAACAAAATGCCAAGGCTGCACGCCTCTAAGACTGCCAACAACCCCCCCTACGGCAGGTGATATTTCATTGTGGATAATAAAAAGAGTTGAGGTGGAAAAGGAGCAGGAGAATGTTCCCAGTAACTCGGAGAACAATGGAGTCGAAGGGAAGTGATAAGAGACAGGACATCCTGACGCTGCTGCATCTCACACGTCACCTGGCAGCTCTGCAGCTGTCGCTCAGCTTCACACTAACGCTCAACACAGCAGAGACGTGACAATAAAGTCAAACTGATGCTCGTTTTTAAGTTCTCTGTTAAAACTGATTTAGGTAATCCCACATGCTGCATATTGTAAACAATATACTACACATACGAAAACTTCTCAGTGCAGATATATCCAATTGTTAAGTCCGACGTCACGTGTGACCTTTAGCCTCTTCAGGCTTTAACAGCCCCGCTCGTTCAGATCCGAACAGCAAAACAACAACGGTGGAACCTGTAAATCTAATCACTGTCACGTCCTTTCCTTTGGCACGCTTGATGGTGAAAAAGGGTTTAAATTATTTCAGCTTAAACAGAGCGGAAGGGTCCAGGCATCCATGAAAAAGAACAGCAGAAAGCTAGCTAGCCTTAAGATGATGTGACATGTTCAGGATGAGGTATTTCAAAATAAAAAAACCCATACAGGACTATAACTGTGGATGTACACGAAGAGTAAAGAGAGTAAAACTACAGACGAAGAATCACACCAGAGATTTTCTTTGCATGGACCGACAACGAGGTGGAACTGTTACTGCAAATACAGCGACATGCACAGTATAAGTGTATAAGTGTTATTTACAGTAAGTACTAAATATTTTAATAAAAACACCAAATTAAAACTCTGTCAGTAGCATCGTGTTTTTGCTTTGTATGACTGATAAGAGCCAATCAGGAAGCTAAACGTGAGCGTCTGTGTCATCGTTTTTAACTCCGTTTTAACCTCTCCGCACTAAAAATGCTACCCCGGGGTCCGTTTTAGTTGTTTGGATTCGCCGTTTTAGTCTGGACGGGAGGTGCAAGCGTATCAAGAGGTCTGCGTTTTAAAATGAAAACGTGGTAGTGTGGATGGGTCCTTAGGCTAGTTAAATTGTTTTCATTACAGGTGCTCGTTGAGGTCTGTTGAAATCAAGTCATCTACAAAACGTTTATTAAACTTAAAACATGTCAACTTTCTTTCACACAGGACTCAACCCTTACTTGACTCATCCATCCACCCCGCCACCTCCTCACATGGACTTTGGCGCTCTTTATACTACATCACTCGACTTCTTCCGCCACAAGAGGTCGCGGCTACAATAACTGTAAATGTCGGTTGTAATAAGCTGCTGCATAATTGACCGGTACGGCCGTTTGTCAGGTGAGGACGGTCTGGATTTGTTGAGCTGCATCCTGTGAAGCGAAGTGAAGTGGAGGAAGGAACTAAAGACATATTTACTTTCTTACTAACGTGTAATGTTACTGCTGAGGCTGCTTCAGTGTTTCATCTATCCAAAACAAACGAAGAGGCTTCAGTTTCTCCATATATTGGTTATCTTTTGGATTATTATATTTTGGTTTCCACGCACACCCTCAGATTCAATCAGCTCTCATTGTGCCGGCAGTGACTCCAGTCCTGACTGTTATTAAGATTGGTGTTCTCGTGTCAATAAGCAGACAGGAACACAGATTTCATGACCCGCTCACCGACTTACAGTGACGTGTAGGAGCAACCTCAAAGATGAAGTGATCACATGATTGATCACATGCAAGTTCTGAGAGGGAACAGCCAATCAGATAAGCCATAAAGTTAATTTGAACATTTTCTCTTAGGGGTGTCCTCACTTTTGCTGCCAGCGGTTTAGACGTTAACGACTGTGTGATGTGTTATTTTGAGGGGACAGTAAATTTACACTGTTATACAAGCTGTACACTCACTACTTTACATTGCAGCAAAGTGTCATTTCTTCAGTGCTGTCACATGAAAAGTAGGGTGACCAGACGTCCCCGTCTGGAGCTGTCCCCGGAAATGTCCCCGTTTTTAACTGTGTGTTAATCACAAACTGTATGAGGTGTTAACGGACCTGAAATCAGATTTTACGTGGCCAGAAAGACTGGACAGAAGAGCAGACAGGGGTCGAGCCAAAAACTGACATAATGTGGAAGTAAACATCACTTTATGTCCGTGGTAACAGCAAAGGTTTGTCTTTGTGATACTTTAACATTTCTTTTAACTGAATAATCACAATTGTGGCCTAATCAGTGTTTGCAGTTTATAGCGTAACCAGGCCGGACATTTACCTGATTATAGGCAATAACTGAAGCCTGTTGTTGCCAATGGATTATGTGTTTGGTAGGCCTACGTCTAATATCCTTGTTTACATTTGGAAAACAGAATGAAGCCAATAACTAACATGACTTACTGCTGAGTTATATGTAAAATAAAGACATGATCTCTTTTGCAATCATCCTTATGACTCTACATTATTTAACTCGCTGTGTACCAACCAATCCAGTCTGTTTTACCTGTTGAAATACCTTTAAATGGCCAAAACAACCCATAAAATGCAGTATTTCAGTTGCCACTTATTGACTGAAAGGTAGATTCTGCCTCAAAATGACTTAATTTCATTCAGACATTATATTTGACAATTTATAACTCACCTAGTAGTCTACTTTTTACCTCTTAAAATACCTTTAAATGGCCAAAACAACACATAAAATGTGGAATTCTGCTTACCAGTTAGTGTATTGCCGCCTCTACTAATTGACTGAACGGTTTTTCTGCCCTGAAATGACTTGATTATATTCATGAGGGTTATATTTGACAGATTATAAAACCGTAATTGTCCCCCTTTTTTATTTCATATATAATAATAACATCATATTTTTTAATGACATACTGACCACCAAAACAAAAATGTCCCCGGTTTTCATTTCAGAAATCTGGTCACCTTAATGAAAAGATATAATCTAATATTTACAACTGTAACTATAAACACTCAGTCACAGATGGAGAAGAGGAAGCATCTGTGAGGACAAACAAACTCTGTTTTTTCAGTCAGATCTCATTCTGCTGGCAGTCCTGATTAAGATTGGTGTGCTCGTGTTATTGAGGCGACAGGAACACGACCCACTCAGCTGCTGCGTGACATCGCGACTTCTTCTCCTTCACGTGCACATGAGTAATGATGAGCCCTCCAGACGGAGACCTGATTGTGTTTTTGTGAAGGAATGTTGTTTGTTGCTGAACCAACACCAGAATCCTGTCCTTGAATTCAGCATCACAGTATCATTAAAACAGCAAAAGATTAAAATCCATATTCACTGAATAATAAAACTGGTAGTTATTAAAGACTTTATCTTAGCAGCTCAGCTCTTCCTCCACCCCGGTTGTGTTTATCTGCTGTGGCCTCCGATTAGTCAGTCATCAGGCTACACCCCCCCACCTTATGACTAAAACTGAAAGATTAGGAGTAATTACAGTAGGTGTGGTCCAGCTTTTATCAACACGCATCACTCGCTCTGCAGTAAACATTAGTGGAGGTCACTCTGTCTGCACACACACACAGAAGCAACACTAACCTCTGGACAGACTTTATTATTGTACGTTATTTCATTTACACAGTACCGTCAGCCTCTTATTCTGGGTGAAAAGCAGCTACACTCACTAACTGTAAAAGTAGCAGCCGACGAGGGACCTACTCGCTTCCCATTGGGTCTGCTATTGGCCATCATCAGCTCACAGTTTGAATGTGTCCAACACAAGGGCGTCACTTTGTTTTGAAAGGTGGTTGGACATAAGGGCTCAGATAAGGGGTGTGACGATAAACTTAGCTCACGAGACGGGAGGATGCACGATGACGAGATTTTAACACAATTTTTAAGAAATCTTGTTAGGAAATTTATATGAGCAGGGATCTGGGGGTCCTCCCCCATAAAATTTTGAGCCATAAACACTTGATTTCCTGCATTCTGATGACAATTTCTGCCTTTTGTGAATCAAGTTATGGTGGAATTGTTTTTATTTATAACAAGGGAAAGCGAAAGATAATAAATTAACCTTACCTGTTGTTTCGATGCTGCAAACTATTTTAACATTTAACGAGAAACAAAATGTCACACAAACCCGATTCAAACAGCGTGGCTGTTTTTCATGTTCACAAACACATGGACATGAAGAAGAAACTGTGCGAAGAAGTTGTTAAAATTACTGATCGGGGTATTTTAGAACCAGCAGCTTCGTTTTTTTTGCCTAAGTTAATGAATTTTTTTGCTTAAGTTAAGTTTTTTTGGACAATGAAAATATGTTTCTTATGTATTTTAATTGCATTGCATGTTTTCTTATTGTGCAAATAAACCTTTCTAAAAGCATTTTCAGTTGTTAGTTAACATTTTTAACTTGTGTTTGGCTTTGTGACCAAATGCCAGCAGAACTAATGACTTTCCCATCAGCCTCAACTGTACTTTGTGCTAATTAGCAAATGTTAGCATGCTAACACGCTAAACTAAGACAGTAAATGAGCTGCACTTATATAGGACTTTTGTACAGAGTATTTCTACACTGTGGTACTGTAGTTTTACTTAAGTAAAAGTAAAACCACTGGAGTCTCTTGGTTTTATGGAAGTATAATAGCCTACTAAGTTGCTTTTAAAGAATTTGCCCTTAGGATCAATTAAGTATTCTGATTCTGTTTAGGATACTAATTTCATTTTTCTATGTGTACATTTTTTAAAAGGTCTCTGTAACGTCCCAGTGCTGACTTTGCTGCATGTACAGGTTGTGTATGTTAGGTCGACTCAGGCTTTTCATATCTCCGGTGCGTCTACTTAAAGCACAAAAACCAAAAGAGGGTTGAGTTGATTTTTCAACGGCACAGTCGGAGTACAATGGAGCGTTTCAGCCTCTGCAGGGAGTGCATCCTGTGTGGCACTGTGTGTTGTTGAAGCACCGAAATGGGTCAAATAAATATCAGTCAGAGGCACAGAAAACGATGCCGGCTGAGTAATGGAAAAATGTGTTTAACGAGAGGCGTCCGTACTTTATGTGAGTGTTTCCAATGAATGGAAGAACATTTTGAATTAAATGTCTCTCCAACAATTTTATCTGGTCGAGGTTCTTTCACGGAAATCAACTCCAGCACATATAGAAGATGTTTTAAGATGTATTATCATATTCTGTAAGAGCATTAAGATCATTTTGTTTTTTGCTGGATAGACAAAAGGCTGATGGGGAAACTGGGGCAGGACATTCAACAGCCGGATCTGAACTCAGGATGTGGCTTTGCAGTGGCATTATTCTCCTCAGACCACTGGACCAACATTTCCTTTCCACAATATCTGATTATTTGAAGCCTACATCGAGATTTCTGTTTACTTTAAACCGTATGTGTAAGATCTGTAATATAAAATTCAGTGGTGGACGAAGTATTCAGATTCTTTACTAAAGTAAAAGTATGAATACCTCACTGTAGAAATACAAATAAAAGTACTGCATTAAAAATGTTACTTAATTAAAAGTATTTAAGTACAATCAGGACAATGTACTTATAGTAATAAAAGTAGGGGAGAGCGGGGTAAGTTGTCACACTGCTCATAACTCCAACACCGGAGGCTCCATGTCAAAATAACTACTTTGTGTGACTTCTTGTTCTATGTTCAACTTCCTGTTCACATGTGGTCAAGGTCACTCTAATCTGAGGTGAGTACAATTTTATTTTTTTGCCGCAAAAGCAAAACATTTGCACTTTACATTTTATGTAATCCAACTTTGTTAGGAGTGAATGTTCAAACTTATAACTTTGCACAAAGTAGAGGAGACAATAAAGTGTCTTTGATACTTCAGCTGAAGAGCTATGTTAAGCTAACCTTGAGATTTAGCCAACGTTAGCACACATGTCAGTTTGGAGCAAGTTGTCTCTCCAGCCATGTTTCCATCTAATTGTCATGCAAATTTTAAGCGCTGGCAGCGAATAAACCAGGCTACAGCAAGTCAGTGGTTGACATACGACTAGTCAGTCAGTTATGCCCAGTTTTGCATGCCTGCCAAGAATTGCATGCACCTCCAGATAATGCTTTTAAACGATATAATATCCTTTGTGGGGTTAATCAACGGTGATAAATGATTCAAAGTATGTATTTTATGAACGTTTAGAGTCGTTAGAAGCAGCATTCATTGAGATTCAGCAAAAATATGCGGTGATAACTCCGTTTGATCAGTGTGCAGAGCAAAGGATCTGAAGAGGACCTTTAAGAGGTCAATGCATAATTCGGCAGAACAGCTGATGAAGGCTACCTGCCCAGATTTGCATCCACCTCTTTCCTCAGCACAAATGAGCGTTACCAGGCGTGCAGAACTCTGCACACCCGGGCAAGATGCCGACAGCAGAAACAGCTGATCAGACGTGAGTTACAAGTTTGCTGCGTCAGGACTTATCTGGAAAAAGTGTTTCCCATCTCCCATTTAGAGCATTTAATCTTTTTCAACAAAGGCAAAAACCACCTCAAGCGAGCGTGAAAACCTTTTAGCGAAATTAAGGATTTTATTTTCAGATTTTGCCGTTTCCATCAATGCGATACTTCAAAATGCGCATTAAAAAACGTTGATGGAAACACGGCTAATAAGTTTGGGTCAAGTTGTCACATGTGATTACTTGACCCAGTACAAATAAAAACAAAGAACAGGCTCAATAAACTATGTGAAATTGTGTAATTACCTCTGACAATAATATTAAATGATACTGTAAATACAATATTATACTCTGTAGTTTACAGCAGCAGCCAGATGCCTGGACAAGACTGAATTCATGACAGTATATAAGGTCTTATACTGTAGGCATGTACTGTAGTGTGTTAGTAGATACAAACACACACACACTTAATTTAGTTAGGCAACAAGGGTAATAGACAAATTAGCTTGTAATTTATTTGTAATTGCAGGAGGAATGTGTTTTTGAAGGAAGGAAGAAAACTATCAACAGAAGACAGAGAATGGCAGCACGCCACCTGACATAATGTTAAAGGCAGTCAGGCAGGTGAAGTTGAAGAACAAATCAATCAGAAGTACAGCTGAAGATTTTGACACCAGCCGCTGACATCTCTTTTGGCCTCATCTGTGTGGAGCCATTTACATACAGTGAAAAGAAGACGTGGTTTAAGTGAGTGAAAAGCAACAAATGGACCCCAGATGTTTGCACCTCAGGCCAAGCAATTCATGTGTGCCAGAAATGTGACTCTAAACACACGTCTGATAGTCAGATACAGATGTCGTACAAAAGTAGTGTGTTTAAACACATGTGTTTAGTTAAGAAGTTTTACACTTAAGCAAGTTATCTGCAGCATTACATTCAGTTAGTATAGATCTATCTGCACTCCAGAGAACGTTTGATTTTAAAGTTGAAAGAAAGAGGTTGTCCCACTTAATGTGTGCTCTGCCAACATTTTGTTTTGAATTAAATTATTTATTTTCTAAATTCTCTTGGCTTGATTATTTTTATTTTTAGTTCTGGTTTGAATTGGAAATTGAAATCAATATTCACAATTAAGTGTTGTAATTGTTTGATAATCCAGTGTGACAACAGTGTAAAAGCAGGATTTTATAGATGTTAAGGCTGAACTATTTTGTATCAGACTGCAACAAATGATTATTTTCATTATAGATGAATCTGCTGATTGTTTTCTCCATTAATTGATTGTAAAGATTTGGAAAATAGTGAGAAACGTTGTCATAGTTGCCCAGAGCCCAAAGCGGCACAATCACAATGCTCATTCTGTCAGTCTGAACCTCAGAATGATTAAATATGCATTAAAATAATTAAATGGAAGAGCAGCAAATCTTCAAATGAAATGTTTTTACATAAAAAAATGACATCAACGATTCTCAAAATAGTTTTCAATTAAATGTAAGCCAATCAATAAATGTACAAACTGTCCTTGTACAAGCTGTTGGGAGTTTAATTTATAACAAAACATCTTATTTTATGTGTGTAAACATCTGACTTTGTAAAGTAAATGAAGCTGTCAGACAAATGTAGTGAAGTAAAAAGTACAATATCTCCCTCTGAGATGGAGTAGAAGTAGAAAGTGGCATGAAAAGAAAATACTCAGGTAAAGTACAATTACCTCAGATTTCTACTTAAGTACAGTACTTGAGTAAATGTACTTAAGTACTGTCCACCACTGGTTAAACTCTTATAACTTGGGGATGCTGTGCCAAAGGCTGCTTTGCTCCACCTCCTCCCACAGACTCTGAATGACAGGAAGCTCGTGCGCTCCGGCACAAACTGGTAAATACTCTCTGACGCCAGTGCGTAAACGTGAACGCGCAAGTGTGCGAGATGCTGCCGCTGCTGCTCCTGCGGACCCCCCCTCCATCCCATTGGCTGAGACGCAGATGCATTTACAGCTGATTGGCCCAAAAGTCTCTCGGTTTTGTTTTGGTGGAGGCGCAGCAGCGTCATCGGTGCCTTAAATGAAAAGCCCGAGAGCGCACGCAGAGCATCAACACAAGACCGCGGAGAGGAGACACACACAACAACAACAAGAGGTTTTAACTTCATCTCTCGAATAAGGAGGACACGGAGAACAGAGCCATGCTTGCTGCGTGTTTGGAGTCCCTCGGCCTCGCGCTGTGCGTCATGGGCTCCCTCCTGGTGATGGTCGCCTGCGGGCTGCCGACGTGGAAGGTGACCGCCTTCATCGACTCCAACATCGTGGTGGCTCAGACCATCTGGGACGGCCTGTGGATGTCCTGCGTGGTGCAGAGCACCGGCCAGATGCAGTGCAAAGTCCACGACTCGGTGCTGGCCCTGACGCAGGACCTGCAGACGGCCCGGGCCCTGACCATCATCTCCGCCCTGCTCGGGGTCATCGCGCTCACGGTGACGGTCGCCGGGGCGCAGTGCACCAACTGCATCAAGGATGAGGCGGTGAAGGCTAGAGTGGTGAACGCCGGAGGGGTCATCTACATCATCAGCGGACTGTTCGTGCTGGTCCCGCTCTGCTGGATGGCCAACAACATCATAGTGGACTTCCACAACCCGCAGGTGCCCCCGTCCAAGAAGAGGGAGATCGGGGCGGCGATCTACATCGGCTGGGCCGCCACCGCGCTGCTGCTGCTCGGCGGCACCCTGCTGTGCTGCTCCTTCTCCCAGGGGGTGAGAGGCACCTACCCCATCAAATACGCCCCCACCAAGACCATCTCAGCCAACGGGGACTTTGACAAGAAGCATTATGTGTAGACTGAAAGTCCACTTTGACACTGAGGACATGTGTTGTGCAGCAGAGGCATCAGAGTGATGCTGTGCCACTGAAGAGGAGCTCACGAGCCTCCAGGAGCCTCTGTGGGTGTAACTGTTGTACTCTGAGCATGAAACTGTAAATGTGGGTCCCTGTCACTGAACTGAATGTCTGTTTGTTTTGTGTTTTTTTGGATTTGTCAGGTAGCAGAAGTTTATTCGTGCTCCTAAAGGAGTTTAATCAGCTCGTTCTGCATCAGGAGGCCACTTCAAGTGAAGCTTTTGAAAAGTGTGGTAACTAACAAACTCAATGGTTCACCGATAAAAGCAGCCCAGAGATCGATTAGTGTTTGATAAAGTGTTTTATCATGAGGTTGTAATCGTGCCATTGTTGTGCAGGTTGGCTCAAGTGTTGTGTGTGTGGCCCCTGAGAAGCAGCAGAGCTTAATAGTTTCTTTTCTCCTCCGAATATGCAGCAGGCAGTGAAGCCTGTTCAGACCAACACTCCCTCATGCTGTGATCAAAGAGGGCGGGGGGGATTTACATTTTATAACATGCACAGCGTTTTGTACTTCCTTTTATTTTTTCTAGTCTTTTCATAGAACCTACTTTTTATAATTTTTTTATAATAAAGAAAAAAAGAAAAATGTAACTGTCTATATTTGTTGTTTAGAGCCTGTTCTGATATTTAAAGTTGAATATATCATATACGTGTGGACTTAGACACTATATGTGCTTCATTATTCATACTAACAGGCCTGTTAAATGAGCATCCAAATGAGCCAAATGCTTCATCCCAGAATCTCGCGTCCATAAAGAGGGCACAGGTCATCAGCAGCAGGAACACAACACATTATGTTCTTGCACGTGCACTTGTTTGTATGTGAAATAAAGGAAACAACACAAGAGCCAGAAAATGACGTCAAGATTCAGAAGACCCTGGTTCACACACCCCAACGGAGAGCGAGGCCGTGTTTGAACAATGCACCCAGCAGACTATCATCATAATTATCTCCAGCGTCAGGAAGCATGGCCCAGATCTGGACCAGTGGAGCAATCAGGGGCCCTCAAAACAAAGAAGAAGAGCGTGCACGGATGCACACAGTCAGGAACAACACACACAAAGAAGGTGGGGATTCACAGTGTGGGAGATCCGGAAGAACAGCCTGCGAAAAGTCTGAACCAGGATTAAACTGTTTCACAGAGTCAGCTCACAGCAACACCTAAGGCTGACCCAGGGACTAGATTATTTTCATTATCGACTAATCTGTCGATTATTTTAAGTCGTTTACAATTTTCCAGAGCCCAAAGTGCATCTTTAAATAGCTTCTTTTGTCCAACCAACAGTCCAAAACCCAAAGACTCGTCATTTACTATCATTAAAAACACACGTGTCATTTACATTGGGGACGCTGGGGACGCTGGGGACATGTCCCCACCACTTTTTGAAATGGCTGATTTTGTCCCCACCGCTTCTTTACAGCAAAATTTGTTAAAAAGCATTCTGAAATATAGCTTGCAGTGAAATAACAAATGAAAATGCCTTCAAAAAGGTTTAGTTGCACATTAAGAAAACATGCAATGCAATTAAAATATAGAATAAACAAATGTGCATTGTTCAAAAAAAGTAATTTAAGTTAAAAAAAATTTTTTACTGATTATAAAATGACCCCAAAACCTGCAGCACCAATCAGTTCTGTTCTCTCCCTGTGAACATGACAAAAGAGGAGGGAAGACTAAATCATGCCTACATATGTGTTGCCTCTGCAGGGATGATGTTACATGACAAAAGTTGATCTACTGGAGAAACAGATCTGAAAGCAGCACAGAACTGAGAGCTGCACTCACTTATGTTCCGTTATATATTTATATATTTTGAAATGTCACCTGCCACCTGAATTTTGTGTTTCCTTTTACATAATTGAAAACATTTCCAGCAGAAACTGGTGCAGAAACTTTCACCACAATGCAGGAAATGAAGTGTTTACACATCAATATTTCCTGGGGGAGCTCCCCCCAGACCCCCGCTCATATATCTCGGCATTGAGGATATCTTTAACACTGTTTAAGGATCTTTTCATCTCGTTCTCGTGAACCTAACGTTCCGTATCGTGGTGTCTCGTGAGCTAAGCCCCCCATGTCCCCACCACTTTTCAACACAAAGTGTTGCCTTGTAAATGACTCTAAATAGCAGCAATTCCTTAGATATAAGAAGATGAAACCAGTAAATGTTTCACATTTTTGGCATCATCGGTTATCAAAACAGTTGTCGATTAATTTTCTTTCGATTGACTCGTCGTTGTAAAGACATCAGTCCTGTTTATGTAAAACCAGGAGTTTTCAGAGACTGTGGGCCTCCCGTCAGACAAAGTTTGGAGAATGGCGCCCCTCCTTTAGTTTACCTGGTCAGTTTTGCTCAAGTCCTGGATGCCTCTATCATCACACAGACAGGCAGAATTAATCCAGGACGTCTGACAGCACACACTGCACCAAATACACAATTAGAGTCTGTCCTACGGCATTTATTACAGTTTTTCTCGATTGCTTGAACACGTCTCTTAAAATTATGTCTCCTTTTCTCAAAAACTCCAAACACAAATCAAATTATTTATAAAACAATTGTTATAAGCAGCTTTTCTATAACTACTGTAATTTGTTTTTTCACTGAGACTCCCATTAAACATTTTGGACGGGGCTCAGCATTACAACAATCATTCATTTTTCTCAATAACAAAATAAGAAATGTTCAATAAATGTTTGATTTAATTCATTTGAATCACAAATTAATCAGCACTTAATATGTCTATTAAGATATTTGTTGCGGAAAAGGGCCTGAAACAAAGATTTTACTTAATTTTACTCACACATATTCACTGGAAAAAATATTTTATCATGTTTGCTTTGACCATAAAGAAAAGTTTAAAACCACAAATAACCATCTGGTTTCTTCGACTTGCACTCAGGAGCAAAAATCAGCCTTTAAACTAGAAAGAAATAATGATTTGACATTTATCCTGATAATTATCGATATCGAATCATGTGAAATGTTTCATCGTGGATTTGAAAACCTCCCACCTTTGTTATAAAACCAACTTGCGAGCCTCCTGAATCTCCTGAAGACAGGGGGGGAAAAAAGGAATTTACTGCATTAAGCTTAGTTTAACTGTTTATCTTGCTTTTATTTTTTGAAGTAGAAATCAAATCCATCATTTCTCTGTGACAAGTACTGTTTTACCGTCATCATCTGCAC
>NW_024041151.1:4434633-4456528 GCF_014851395.1 Micropterus salmoides
GTAAAGTCGAGACACATGAGAGTGATTCCAGCTGTGGCTCTGATCAATATTGCTGCGCTGGAGGCCGTTTCACCTCCCCAAAATGAAATCAGAGAGTTATTGAAAGTGTGTGTGTGTGTTCTTGATTATGAGAATAAGACCCCGGGCTGAAAAATACTACACTTCTAAGTCGCTGTTAACACGGAACCCATGATGAATTTCCCCCAAAATAAATAATAATAATAAAAAATATCAAGGCATTTTTCTACACTTTGTTTTAATCCTGTCAGCTGAGACAAAACGCCGACTGTACTGAACATTTTCCTCATCAACACAAACACGGGATGTCATGTTCATGTAGAAACATTTCATTGGTTATAAGGACATAAAAAGCTACTTCAGTTTAATCAGTTGGGTGATAAATTAACCGCTTCAACTTTGCTCCCAGGTGGTAACTGTGCACTTAAGGTCAGATTTATAATACAGTGGTTATCTTTACCTTCTGCCTGCTCACTGACACTTGCACTATACACGTCTATAGTACTTCAATCCTTTGTTCTTTACGAGCCAGAAACAGAAAAAGTCTACAAAATGGACATCAAGTAAAAACCTAAATCTTCGGTTTGGAATGGAAATTTCAACGGTAGCAAAAAAACAAAAAAAAAACATTCATGTTTATTGACATTTCATGATATTCTAAACCTTGCAGGGCTTTGTAGGCAAGAGAGCATTCCAATACTTCAATGTGGACTAAATGATAGTATAGCATGGCCTGTAGTAAGAGTCCACAGTGCTAATCCTCCCAGATACCCTGACGGCCCTCTGTATGTGAATGTTTGGGATGTTTGGAGGGAGGCGGGGGCTCTCACCGTCACCCTACAGCAGGAGGAAGTCGGGGAAAAGGAGGCGAATGGAAAAAAGGAGGTAAATATAGAAACGACCACACATAAACGTGTGCGTTTCTCTGAGTGGAGGGGTAAAGCAGGAGACTGACAGTGGTTTATAAAGGACGACGCAGAGGTACCCGGAGATGGTGCAGGAGTACGGGAGTCTCCGACAGTATGATGGGGGAGATTTGAGGGCAGTTCTGGGGGCAATCGCAAGGCGCCGGCCCCTAACTAGAAGGTCTTCCTGTGGATGGCACGTGCTCTGTCTTCTTCGTATTCCCGCTTCGACACCCACATCTTTTTAAAGGTGTCCAACGATGCCAGGATAGAGCCGCTGCCGGGAGGAAAAAGGCCAGTCAGATCACAGGTTTTATCAAATGTCACGCGTCTCATCCTTATTCACGGGTCAACACTGAATTCTTACCCAATCCATGTGGAGTACAGCCTCTCCTGGGGAGCAGAAATCTGGACAGGAAATAAAGCAACGACCAGTCACAAAACAAATTTTTTACAGAGCATTCAAGATGTGTGACTGTTAACGCCTCGCGTCCATACAGCTCAGCTCACGTCTCCTGTCCTTCAGCAGACACATTTCTAATGTAGCTCAAGTTGTTTTGTGCTCGCTTTGCGTGTTTTATAATAAAAACTGAGCTAAATACACATTTGCATGCTTATTTCGATGTGACGACATGCTGTGTGACTGTAATTTAAGAAAGAAAAAGTAAAACCGAGCTGAGATGTAGCAGCAGAAAACTGTCCATGTCTCCCTCTCTGAGTACATGAATTAAAATCTAATTCAAAAGGCTGAAAAATTAATCAATATTATCAATATTACAGTGTGGCCAAAGCCGCTTTTCCACTGCACGGTACCAGCTCGACTCGCCTTTTTTTGGTTTTCCATTGTGGAAATGTTGTACCTGCACCTGTGACGTGAAAACACAGCAGACTGCTGATTGGTCAGAGAGAATCGTCACTGTTCACTGCATCATCATTGCTGCACCAGACAGAGGCCAGCGACAGAAAGTTTTATATTTTACAGTTTTCATACATTATTTCATCACTAAATCCACCTCTGAGAAGTTTTGAGGTGACAAATCAGCTGTGTAGATTTCGAATATTGACAGTTTTACGAAAAGTGATGGCGGAACAAAAATGTGCTTGAAAGTTTTCGGAGTTGAGGAGCTACGCAATTGGCGGCGGGGGAAGCCTGCGCCAACCCGCAGGAGGAGCGTGTGAGGCGTCGCAATGACGACCGGCTAAATTGAGGGGTACTATCTGCAATGGAAATCGGAGGATGCTTTCCATCGCAGACGAGGCGAGCTGATCTGATACTGGTAATGAAAAAACGGCACAAGTGTCACATCCAAATCGCAGGAGCTGCAGTTTCTTGATAAAAGGTAAAATGTGTCACAACATGCCGTTATAAATAGGGGCACTGTGGCGCTACAGAGACGTGGCCTGGCCTACAAATCATATTCTCCAGTCATGATGGAACAAGCTTGTTTGGTCTGGAGCCCATCAAAAATCACACCGTAACAAATTTAAAAGCACAAATGACCATTCTCCTGTCAATAATAATAATCAAATAATCAATATATGATTTTATTTGCGGATTATCTTTCAGCCCTATGTGTTTAAAACAAAGTCCGTAACTAATTAAATACATCATAAATAATAATAAGTGCCAAAAAATACATTCTCAGGTTAATTTCAGGCTCCAGAAAGTGTAAAGATGGTGCAGCAGAGAAAGAGACGTTACTCATTGACAGGCATGTCACGTAGACCCAGTGCAGCAAACTGAACAACAAAAACTAAACCTACCTTGATCTTCACGTCTTTGGGTGCGAGCTTCTTGACTTCAGTTAGTAGTCTTTCCCCAAAGCCTGGAAGAAAAGAGACAGATTCAGTGAGTGAGCGTTTATATCTGTGAGACAGAGGGTTGGTTATTTATTTCTCTTATTAATATTTGGTATTAGAAGCAGCGACAGCCCAAAGGCATTTTCACATAAAAGCAGAAAAACAAGGGCGTAATATTTTCCCCTCCTGTAGTAAACGCCACCACCTTAGCTACAGTGCTAATGTTGCTAGCAGGAGCGTATTAAAGACTATAGCGTTTAAGAATAGAGGGCTTTAACAGGTGAATGACTACCTTCCATCACTTAACACCAACCTTTGATCAATGTCGATCCCCCACACAATACTATAGTGGAGAACAGTGTGCGTCTGAGGTCCATGTCAGACTTCTGGATAGCATAAGCCAGGACCTCGTGGATCCCCGAGCTTTCATCTCCTATCAGGTCGGGTCTGAACAGCAGCTCTGGAGCGCGGAACCTGGCCGGGCCGATCTAAAAAACAAAACAAGGTCACATTTCAGGGTTTGTGGTCAGGATGGGGAGGAGGTTTTCACAGAGGAGGAAGATTTTGAAACACTGAACGTCCTTCCAAAAACACTTCTCAGCATCAGTTCGACTCACGTTTAAAGTGCTTCCATCAGGGAGAACATACTGAGCCTTCTCTGTCTCTAAAGTCTCGTCCTTTTGCGGGTTGAGAGATAGATAACAGGCTCTCTGCAAAGTTGGAAACACGTTTGATTAGTATTCATAAAGTTCTTCAGATTTCAAACCAATTCACACGGACCACCGTACCTCTTTGACGGTGCGAACAACCTCGAACTCTGCGGAGGTGTTGAAGTTGTAGCCTTCCTTGCGCAGCAGCAGACGGAGATACCGCGAGACGTCTCGCCCAGCAATGTCCACGCGCATGATGGAGTGTGGGATGGCAAAGCCCTCGTAGATTGGCACCACGTGGGTGACACCATCCCCTGAATCCAACACAACACCAGTGGTACGACCTGTGGCGTACCTGCAAGAAACAGAGGCCAGTCACGTCCCATTTACAGACCACAGGATCCACGCTTGTCATGTCCTTCTAATCAGTATGTTTCTGTGTGATAAAGGTTCAACTGAACCAGGAAGTGACGCAAAAGGTCTGGAACAATGTTTAGGTTCACTTCAGTCCTAAAATCACGCTGCACTGACACTAAGGAACACCAGGAACCTCCGGGTCGGAAAAGTGAAGACAATGCTGAAGTGCCTTAAACCTGCATTCTTTCTAACAGCCAGCAGGGGGCGACTCCACTGGTTGCAAACATTGACTGTATGTAAGAAGTGGACGTAGTCATCGTGACGTCACACGCTGGTTTGTGGACTGCCGTTTTGAAGCCTCGAGTTTGGCTGGGACTTCAACACTGCAAAAAGAAGTCAGATTGTATAAGAATATGAGAAAATGTTTCTACTTGTCAGCTGATTTATTCCCTCAGTAAACACTTTCCTGATGAGTTTATGGTCTCAGTCGCTAGTTTCAAGTCTTCTTCAACACAGCATGATGTTCATTTAGTAAATTATGGTCCCATTTAGAGGAACAGAGACCAGAAAGCAGGGGAGGCTTTAGGGCGGGGCTATCTTGTGATTGACGGCACCACCTTAGCTACAATGCTAATGTTGCTAGCAGCAGATCGCTACATTTCAGACACTGTTTTTATAGCAAACCTGCACCTTAAACTAAAATTATATTTCCACATCTGTGTAGCCATGAAGTTCTGAAAGATGTACATTTTCTTCTCCTTGAGGGTCTCCACAGATATCTGTGTGTTGCCCGAAAGTCACGAACACACGAAGGACGTACATGTGCTTCAACTGGAGAAATTCATGTGATCACGAGTCTGCTGCAGCTTCATGTTCTTCTCTTCTCAACTGAATGGTTTTTGTTTAGGGTATAATGCTCATGGTGAGCTGTCAATCAGGATAGAAGCGACTTCTCTCTGCTGCACTTTGTATCTTTAACCAGCGCAGGTGAAAAAGCTTATTAGGAGTCGGCTGTAAATTTTTCTGGTAAGGACATTTTGTTTTAAGCTAGTTAATATCAGGAATTACGGATGCACCTTGCAAACCAAGCAAGCCCTCTCACCCAAATATGGTCAAGGATCCTTGAAATGATGCCGTTTGTAGTAACTTCTGACACTGTGTGAGCTCGTCATAACAGAGGAGTGTCAAACCAGCTGATGATTCTTCTTCTAGTTTTAGAGATTGCGTGCGTGTCTGCTGCAGCTTAATGTTCTTCTCCTCTAACCTGGCTAACTGGATGGTTTTTGTTCAGGGTTTAATCCTCAGTAAAATGTAGATTTAGTATCAAACAAACAGGGGCGGCCACTCCTGTTTGTTTTACAGTAAATGTTTTTTAACATTTGGTAAATTGTGCAGATAGTGTGGTTAACAACAGGCCTTTCTGACGCACCAACACCTTCTACTCCACACAGAGCCTCTGCCTCACTCCAGTCAGCAGTTATGTGAGCGTGATTAACAGTTTTTTGTATTCAAACCACGAAGAAGTTGCAGAACTCAACATAAACCGAGGAGTTGTACCTCATAAAGTGGATGCTGGGTGGATACTAAACTGAAGTACAGAGCCATTAAACAGGTGTTTGTCCGTGAAATGTAATGTGTACTTACAAGCTAAGGACAGCCTGCATGGAGATGAAGAGAGCAGGAACGTTGAAGGTCTCAAAGAAAACTTCCGCAGCCTTCTCCCTGTTCTTGCTGGGGTTGAGGGGAGCTTCAGTGAGCAGCACAGGATGCTAGCAAAGATACCGAACAGGACAGGATTACTGACGCTGCGACATCAGATCTACCAAGAATGTGACCCGATTATCATGTAGCGAGAAGAGAGGCGCTAACCTCCTCGGAGAAAGTCTGCAGTTGCTCCTTGGAATAAACGTACTGCCAGATCCTCTCCATGTCGTTCCAGTCCTTCACTATCCCGTGCTCCATCGGATACCGAACCGACAACAAACCCCTGTGCTCCTGATGATCACAGACAAAGACAAGGGATTAATTAAAGGAAAAAAAAATCAAGGATTGAAGCTAAAATGCATTTGTAAATTTGCATTATTTCACCATTTCTGGGTTCCTTTCTTTGTACAAAAGATTTGGTAATGCTCTTTCAGGCTACTGAGACAATGATTTAGTCACATGCTTCAAAAACTGCAGATGTTATGAAGGAAACTAACTGTGGACATACGGATGTATTTTGAACTTGTGTTTGTATTAATTGCGTTCTTAGTGTTTGTGTCTACCTGTCCAGTGGATGCACATGGAAGCAAGCTAGTTGCTAAATCTCATCTCTTCTCCTTGCAGTGTTTCCCATACGTTCATTTATTTGTGGCGGCTCGCCACAATATCAACACTGACCGCCACATATTGATTTTTTTACTAGGCCTACTTAAAATCGTAGCTCACTCTCTCTCCCTCATGAACAGAGCTGCACAAATCTGTCCAACACAACGCTCTGAATGTCGGAGACCCAGTTTAAAAACGTTATTAGCAAGCATGTAAGGAGCCTAGCTACTAAGGAGAGCTAAGTTAATGTTAGAAAACAGCTGGGTTTTTGAGGCTAGCACTGCCTTGTATGAGATTAATGTTTTTTCTACATGACAACTCCCTGAAAACTAAACGTTGTTCACTAAACTACAGCAGCTGTTGTCTCTGACTCTCACATGACATCTCAGCTTGTTTTTGCCTGAAGGCCCGAGGGAGACAAAGCGGAACAAAGTTCTGGGATGTGATAAAAACCGAGCTTTAGAGATATCAAACTAAATGCTAGTATGATCCCAACTCTGCACACCAGCAGGCACACAACACTCCCACCATGAAGCCTGGCGGTGGCAGCATGATGATGTGGGGAAGCTTCTCTGCAGCCGGTCTACGTCTTCTAAAAAATATTTTTGAGACATTTTTATCCCTTTATTAAATATAATAGAGAGACGACATGGGGAGGGGGAGGTGCAACAACAGTTGTGGACAGGTTGTGGTTCATGGTGTACGTCTTTAGGCCTAAGCTACAAGGGTGCCCCTGGTGTTTTGCTCATTTCTGATTGTTCCATTTATTGGAATCAGCAAACCCCAGCTTTTGGGCGGGATTAAATATCGGGGCGCCATTTTTTTATTTTTATTTTTATTTTTTTACATAGCAAGCTGGCTGTGTAGCTACATCTGTGCAAAATAGCAACAGAAAAATGGTGACAAGTTGGGATGAGAGTTTACATACAGAAATATCAACTCCTAAATCAACACAATTATTTGATCTGCACGACAAAAAATATGCTAACAGTGTTTCCCGCAGAGGGAACGGCAGGTATAATTCTATTTCTAATATAAAGTTGCCAAAACAACACAGATCTAGTATTCTGGATTTGTCCATTTTCACAACAGCATGTGCACCACATGTTGAGGAGGCTAGTTAATGAAGTAGCCTACTGAAACGCTCAAAACCAACGTATATGTGGGAAACTGTAACAGCTCCCAGTTAATGCTCCGCAACTTCTGACACAGACTGACAGGACAATATAAGTATTATATTTGTGTTTTCTTGAGAGCAACGTGGTAGAAGAACCTGTTATTATATTGTATTATTGTATTGATTCCTATGGTTCTTATACAGACGACAATCTTGAACTTGGCTGTACAATAACAGAAAGAACTGGAAGAGCTCCAAAGAGTTTAAAGATGTGTTCCACACCTTCCTGGTAATGTCACTGTCACAGGTCCAAAATCTCCAGTGCATTACAGATTACTGGGGGAATAGAGGTGATTTGTTTTTGTTGAATTTGTAGTTATATTTCTGAATAAAAGTACACATTGTGCACAAACATATCTTCAAGGCATTATCTGGAAGAAGTCCTCCTGTGTGATTCTGGAGTTTGCTGCCTAAAAATTCCTCCATATACAGGAACTGATGTAAAGAAAGCAGAAGTGTGTGTTTGTGTCTTACTTCTGCCTTGGGTCCGATAAAGAGGTCTCCCTCCAGGGCCCCTGCCATCACACGCACATGCTTGGGACG
The DNA here is from genome assembly GCF_014851395.1 of Micropterus salmoides. Lineage (NCBI taxonomy): Eukaryota > Metazoa > Chordata > Actinopteri > Centrarchiformes > Centrarchidae > Micropterus > Micropterus salmoides. Next base: position 4,442,394 of record NW_024041151.1, read on the forward strand.
CCCCACACTGTGCAGCACACACACAGAAATGAACAGTCAGACAGTAAATATAACACAGACAAGTATGCAAAATTGAGTTAAACTAAACATATCTGACACCAGATATGAGCTGAAATTTTAAGACAAGTTTCAGAAAATTAATCTGCAACTTTTCTGATTTCAGTTTATTATTTGTCTCACTTTTCAAGCAAAAATCATCAGCCTCTTAAATGTGTATAATATTTTCTGCTTTGCTCTCTGTTACAAGATTGTAAATTACACATCTTTGGGATTTACACTCAGAATCAGAGAGAGCTTTATTTTCAAGTTATATTTTACACATACCAGGAATTTTCTATGGTGATTAGGTGCCAGACAAAGACATAAACATACAGCTGACATAAATAACTTTACAAAATATACAAATATTGAATAAACAGATGCAAGTTACAAAAGAATTATGGAATAACTCTGTGTAAAAGAAAAACAAAACAACGTGGCAGTTATTTACATGTGCATTACTCTGGATTTGTGTTTCCAAACGTACTACAGGTGGAGAGGATTTGTACTTATACAAATATAAAACTGACAAAATATAAAATAATAAGGAATATGTGCACAACTCTGAATATGTCACAAAATTCTGGCATTTAAAAACACTTTAATTAATCAATAAAATCCTCGTTACTATAAAGTTAACATTATACATACTACATATATCCTTTTAATCTAGGTGCTGTTGGAAGAGGTCAAGCAACACTTACTAGTTAGGGAAACAGTATTTGGGGATCTGGTCGCCTGCAAAACCAGCCTTGATAACCCCCGAACCCTGAAGAAAAGACAGGCATGACATTTAGGCCCAAAATCACAGAGTTATGGTTGAACTAAGAGCAGCGAAGCTTTAATCTCTAAACAGTGCGAGAGGTCATAAGACACAACCTGAGGCCACCAGCAGTCACACACTCATGCTCAGACACCAGCAGCCAGAAGAAACACTGTGTGTCCTAGATCGCTGCTGTCTCAAGAGCTACTTTGTCCTGTGCTGTCATGACTAGCAAGGCCGACACTATAAATATATAAATATGCATTTACAGCAGACGACGTCCTAAAGTCTGTTTCTGTTGCATTCATTTGAGTTTCCCTTTAACCTAACGCCAACCACAGCGTGCAGTGTTATTTGAAGGAATGGGAGAGGTTTTTTGAGGAGGGAACAAATTTACACACAACACTGATGTTATGGCAAATTCTGTAAATGTATCTGAATTTCAGCTCCAATGACAATGCAAACGTTTTTAAACATACTTCACCACAAACTATTTTCTGATGAGATAGCTTGTTCGATGTATGCGTTTACCAAATATCAACAGGTGAGGTGTTGCGCTCTGCAGACACACCTGTAAGCTTCCTCTACAGTTTCTGCTTTCACAGCCATAAAAGTACGTGTGTTTTCCTGTGTCAAAGATCAGATTATTAACAATCAAAATGTTTGCTTAGCAGCTATTCTGGCACTCTGTATATTAATGGAGGAGAACAGGTATTGGCAACACCTGCCAAAAGAGAATATATAACACAGATTAGCAATGGCACTAACATATAGCTAGCTGGAAATCTATTCAGGTCACAGAATATAGTGTAACACCAGCAATCAAAAACGTGCTGTTTGTATTCCTTTAACTGCATTGCTAACATCCGTGTGCTCAAAGCAAAGCTACTGTTTGTGCTTCATATGAAGACACAAAGCCAGCTATAGAAAGAGTTTTATCTGGATCTGGTCTACATGTAAAAGTAAAAAACAACAGCATATAAATCGTCCTTTTTAGGATTTCCACTAACAGAATAAAGGTTTCACAAATCTGAAACTTTTTTTCCATAAAGTTTAGCCTCTCTGGGACAATTTAGGCCAGATTTGACAGCTCCAGTTTTTTTTTTTTTTATCTTGATCTGGTCCAATGTGGTCTACATGTAAAAAAAAAACAAAAACAAAAATAAACAGCATATAAATCGTCCTTTTTTGGATTTCCACAAACAGAATAAAAGTTTCACAAATCTAAAACAGTTTTAAAGTAACGTTAGCCTCTCTGGGACAATCCAGTCCAGACTTGACAGCTCTAGGCATAGAGGTTGTTTTTTTTTTATCTGGACCTGAACTTTCCCCTGACCTGCTGAACCGGACGCTCACAGCGACGCTGCTGTTTGTGCTTCATATGAAGACGCAGTTAATCGGCATCGTGTTCAGCTAATGCCTCAGAATGAATCTTACATGCATCTCTTACATCCTTGACAGCTCAGTCCGCTATGCTAGCTGTTTAGCATTTCGATCCAGCTCCAGTACCACGGACAGCAAACCGAAGCTTAGCTAGCCGGTTAGTGCTGCTGTAAGCTAGCTACAGCTTTAGCTAGCTCTGGATAAATCAAGTTCGCTATACATACTAGCAGCTGGAGCAATGCCAACGTCGTTTAACGTGCAATGCCGGTAACTACTGCACAACTAACGAGCGTGACCGAGATCCACAATCTATACTGTTAGCTTTAACACAATAGCTCTGTAAGCTAACAGCTAGCCAGCCAGCGGCCTCGGTTTGGGTGTGGATGAATGACATCATCATACTTACATTATCAATCACAACAGGCTGGTTAGCTAAAATGTCATAGGATTCCATGACGGACTGTGTATTTAAGATATGTTTCTATCGATCCGTGTGTGTATTCCTCCCGGTTTAGTGTTTTAATCATGTAAATGACAACACGCCCTGTCACTGTGCACTCCGCCGTCTCGACGCCCCGGTGCTGCTGCTGCTGCGGAGGAGGAGGGTCTGACCGCCTCCCTACCACAACAACATCGGATTGACTGACAGGAGAATCGGCCAATCACCTTCACTAGTTTCTTGACTGACAGGAGGGTTAACCAATCACAGCGTTTAACCATGTGGCCATGCGTTACTGTCAAAGAGCAGCAGCGTTTTGTCCACCCTGTAATGTGTAAACCACAACATGTCTTTGTGAAAATAATACCCAGTTAATATTTTCTTGTTTATTCTGATCTATTGGGTACGATTAAATAATAACTATACGTTTATAAAGAGTACTCAGCTCAGCATTTACAAAGGGTTTATACGTTTTAATACTTGATAAATTATTTTCTAAAGTCTCACAGATCAGGTATGAGGTCATAAATAATTTTAGATTGCCAGTAAAAATCCATTTGGGGTTTTTTTTTGCTTTCTATTTAGTGATAATGAGGTGGTAATTCATTTATCAGTGCTAATGTGTTTCACACTTTCTAATAAGCCATCAAGTGTGCAGCTATACGACATGATGAAATGTCTTTAATAAAGGGTTTAATCATCATTTGTGCAGTTATAAGTGTTAATACATCACGAATTAAAGGTTCTAGCCATTAAGTGTGCAGTTATGGATGTTAAAAGTCATTAATAAACTGTTTCAATCATCATGTCTGCTGATGTAAGTTTAAATATTCAAAATACACTCGAGTAAAGTACAAAAGTATCAAAAGGCAGAATTCACTTTGCACAATGGACCCCGTTTGGATAATCATTTGGATAACATGCAAGTAGGAATTAAATGAGTTGTCGGTGGAAGAGACCCTCATTTTAATTGATTTAAATACTGGGTATCTCAATTAATGAAACTATTTTTAACAATAATGATAAAATTTAAAATATGAAGCCCTCTGAAATGTAGTGAAGCAGCGGTATAAATAAGCATAATGAGGATAAACTCAAGCAAAGTACAGGCACGACGTGATTCTTAATTATTTTCCTCCTCTGATTGCTTGTTGTCGCCAAAACAATGACACGGACGGTGTTTTCACGCCGAAAGTTAGAATTCTGTGGTTTCCCGCAGGCCCTGAATGCAGCAATCACCGTCACAGCCGCTGACCAATCAGAACGCTTCTTGGAGCCCGGCCACCGACCAATCATGAAGCTGTAAATGCTTAGCTAACATGCTCTTGTCCGGGCCGTGTGAGGAAAACACAGCGCAGAAGTTCGTGTTTGACAGTGAAAACTTGATATATTTAGACATATTTTTCAGGTATGTGGTGTTTTTATATTAGTATCACAGAGTCGTTTTTAAACTGAAAGGCAAAGAGGTTAGTTATACTATCTGTTAACGTGGTTTAGATGCTGTTTATAATGTAAAGTTAACACCTTCCTGAAGTTGACGTTAATGAGCTAACTCATGTTAGCATGAGAGTTTTATGAGGGCAGAAAACATAAGATAGTTAAAAGTCTGTGAAATTACAGGGCGATGTTTATGCTCTTTATTTTAAATTAAAACTATAGCTGCTAGCTTGTTTCGCAAGAAGAGTTTTACTATTGGTTTCAGTTTGTGTGTTCAGGTGCTTTGTCACACGTCTCACTTTGTGCACAAACTTTGGACTTTATAGAGTCTGTTTGGGGACAAAATTTGTGTCACTAGTTTGGTTTCACCATCAGGACCAAACATAAAGTGGTTTCTGTCTTCGGTTGGCGAGGATAAAGTGAAAGTAAATGTAAAAAGTAAAGTGCCAAAGTAAGCAGCTTTCTAATGTTGGCAAAGTGGAACAAATTTTTAATTAAGGTTTTTATATATATAAAATATAAAATTCTGTTGATCAGATTGATCTAAAATCAATATCTTCAAAATAACTGGTAACGTTATAGCTGTGACATAAATGTAGTGGGGTAACAGTTAGATTAGTTAGACACCATAAAATTTAAATTAATAACTCTGGGTTTTATTTTCTTGAATCATAGGCAGATAACTTCTATCAAAAAACAGACCAGGCCTGTGTTTATTTTTCCAAACATGTGTACCTGTATATCATATCCACCGTCAACATGTACATAATGAGAATAGTTTACTCTTGCATCCTTTGCACTCTGATTACTGCACTATTTGTCAATAAGTCTATATTGTTTGGTTCATAGTGTGTATATTAGTGTTGTCTACTCTGTAGTTTGTGTCTGATATTATTATTATTATTATATTATTATTGTATAAGTAAGCACATCATGAGCAATGTCCAATCCTGAGTCAAATTCCCCGTATGTGTACACATACCTGGCAATAAAACTGATTTTACTGCCAGTAAAAGGGACAGGCGTCTAACTGGGACTCGACTTTTAAGTGAAGTTTTACATTAAATGGTCAAGTAAAGTAAAATTACCTCAAACTTGTACTTAAGTGAAGTACTGTGGTGCTGCAGAGACGCCTTGTCCTACAAATGTTTTCCTTCAGACGTAATAAAAAAAAAAAAAAAAGTTTGGTAAAGACCCCAACAATTAATATTTCTTTAATTGAAAATTAAAATTGTGATGCCAAAATTATCATTCCCGCTGATCCTTAATTATATCTCAAATTTGTAATAACATAATAGCAATAGGTTGTCTGTGTGTTTTTGTTGTTGTTGTTATTTTAAAGAATTGTGCAGCCTTAGTAGAAACCAAAGCTTAAAGGAGAGTAAATATTGGACTTTATCAGGTGGCCACAACTTCAGTGGGATGCTACTGTTGTTCAGTGAATGTTTATAAATGGCTTATGATAGTATGTCGTTATCACTTTATGCAGATGCAAGTTCTTGGCAAAATATACATTCCACCGTCATAAAAATAAACCCAACTGTTGCATGTGTGTCCGTGAATCAGTCAGTCTGTAAATGCTCATTTCACAGATCCTTGCTGGTCTGATGGGTTCATGATAACATCTCGGAGAGCAGAGCCCGTTCAGCACCATGGCCCTCGCTGAGGAGCAGCCTGAGAAGTAAGACCACACCTCCTGAGTGCGAGTCATGTCTTATTGCACCATTTCATTCATCCATGAGTTGTTATGATGAAGGCATTGCAATTCTCTAAATCAGTCACATTATCTGTACATGACTCGTATGGAAAAAATCTGACATGTTCTCACTTGAGGTGAAATCTGCTGTTAGGAATGGCATGAGGACGAACGTGTTACTGAAGTCATGTTGCTCTTGAATCTTTTAAATGGTTTCTTTACTGCTGCGAGCTCCACAAGTGAAACTCCTCTCCATCCTATTTGGGTGGTGATAGAAGTCTCAAACGGATATCAGGACAAATAAAACCAAAGCTTATCTGCATCATCCTTCGTGCGTGCATCATAAGAGGAAATAAATATCGTACTGTGAAGAGGATCAGGTTTGACTGGTGTGAGAGATGGGAAATCAATAAAGCAAAACAATGGAAGGTGAAAAGCCTGATTATTAGTAACCCATTATTGAAATTATGAAAATTCTACAAAACTGTTAGAATTATGGGTGAACAAACAGGTATACTGGGTAAATTAGCCTGTTTTTATTTTGTTTTCTCTATGTTGCTTTTATGTTTTATGTGAAGCACTTTGAAATGCCTTGTAGTTGAAATGTGCTATACAGATAAACTTGCATTGCATGGCAAGATACCACTAGGGGTAAATTATTTATTTATCTATCTGTCATTATTGGTAAAACTAAAAAGTTTAATGGTCTAAACATGCAGCTTGCAGGGTGTGTGTTTCGTACATAATACCTCCATGATTGTATTTTGGACATGCAGAAAAGGAAGTGGCTGTGATTGGTTCCTATATAAGCTCACTGCACTGTAGCTTTTGATGGTTGATGTAGCCTGTTTGTAATTTGACTGACATGTTAGTAACACTGTGTTTTGTCTGTCTGTGTGCATGTGCTGTCCAGACACTGTTGGGTGTGTTTTGCCACTGAGCGAGACGACCACAGCGCAGAGTGGGTGAGCCCCTGCAGGTGTAAAGGCTGCACTAAATGGATCCACCAGTCCTGTCTGCAGCGCTGGCTGGACGAGAAGCAGAAAGGAAACAGCGGAGGAGCGGTGAACTGTCCGCAGTGTGGCACTGAATACCACATCACCTTCCCCAAGATGGGTATGTGAAGCTTTACAACAAGAATGGCAAGTCTCTGAAGTCCAGAGAACGTCCAGGTCAACCGGTCACACAGCGAAAAAACAAACTTCATGGACTTTATGGCAGAGCAAGGGGAAAAGATTATATTATTATTATTATTATTTAGATTGGCATATTGGTTGAACGCCGGCTGGTTTCAGACACGCAGGATCTCTGTCAGGTTGAAAATGGTTTAAAAAATGTTAAAAAAAAAAATGCATGAAAGCCATTTGAGGTTGAAACTGGATGCCATAAAACCAAATACCCAACAAAATAAAAGCATTTCATATCACTTTTCTCTTTGCTCTGGCTAAAGTCCAATTTATAGTCTCCGCATCCACGCCGTTGCGAGGGTCTGTGTGACGTACATTTTTGCCAGTGTGATCAAATTATTCTTTTCCTCCTGTGCTATCAAGTAAAGAAACTCCGACAGGAAGATTTAACACATTCCTCAAATGGCACGTTTGATTAGTTCAGCGGCAGTAACTACAGTTCACTGTCTTTAAGGATAAAGCTGTCAGTATTCTACTTTTTATTTATTTATATTTTTGATGTTTACGTATCCTCTGTGCAGACTGTGGACCAATCTCAATTTTCCTCCTAAGCTCTAAGCCCTGAACCCTCACAGACTTATTTCACTTTACCTGGTAAGTGATTGAGTGTAGCGAGGCTGCAAGGGCTCAAAATGCAATAAATTTATTCTCTTATAAGGCGGGTTTGCCGTGATTTTTCTCTCTTCTGGGCTTCCCCCTCGGGAAGCTTCTGCAGAAATGCAACTTACAAAAATGGTGCATAAGGGGCTCAAAATGTCTTGCTGTCGTGCACTTGATTATTTCACAGTCAGATAGCCTCACAGGGAACGCTCCTCAAAGTCTGAGTGAAGACATTGAGATTGGGCCTAAAACAAACAACGAGACAGTCTGTCGCCCAACATTGTCTGACTTCCTGTCTGTGGCTCTCAGCTCCAAGCTTATTGGTTCCTACTAGAGACGTAAATCTTTAAAAACACCTCACAAATATAATAGTTTAATGTTGAAAACGTGATCTCTGCGGCCCGGAGGAAGAAGAAATATCAGGCCGTGATACACACACGCACACACACAGAGCTTGATAGGATCTGGATTTGTTGACACGAAGAAAAATATAGAATATGACGAGCTTAAAGTGTTTTCTTGCCTTTCCTCAGGCCCGTTGGTGTATTTCCTCCAGCAGATAGACAGAGCTCTGTCACGGGCCAGTCCCTTCGCTGCTGTCGGCGTGGTGGTCGGGACCGTCTACTGGTCGGCTGTCACATACGGAGCTGTGACTGTCATGCAGGTCCTCACAGCTAACAATAAATTAGCACAGAACGAATGTAAAACCTGAGAGAGTTACAGTCTGCAGGACCTTCACCTTGTTATATGTTCACATGCAGGTCGTGGGACATAAGAAGGGCCTGTATGTGATGGAGCGAGCCGACCCCCTGTTCCTGTTGATGGGTCTGCCCACCATTCCTGTGCTGTTGGTCCTGGGAAAGATGATCCGCTGGGAGGATTATTTAGTGAGACTGTGGCAGAGATACTCCTACAAAGGGAAGCTAGGTACATACTCACTCTGTGATATAAACGGTATCAAATTATTAAGAAAATAATCAGGAGATAAATTGATATGGGAAATAATCATTAGTTGCACCGCTACTATTTTCACATACCGTAAAACTTCAATTAAAAGCCGAGCCCCAAGTAGACACTTGTCCTTTTTTACTGGCCTGGCTACGTTTAATTTGAGGTCTCAATTAGAAGCCTGGACTGGTTTTTATAGAAGTAGCTGGATGTATTGAACCTCTTAAAAGCCCACAGGGTCACCTGCTTGACTTAGATCTAAGCTGCTTAGATTGTGCATACCAATATAAATGTTTAAACTAGGGCTGACCCCGCATAGTTGAAGGTTCGATGCTTCGATGGGCTGAGCCTGATTTGACTGTCAATAGGTGCGTTCGAGATGACGGCGGCTGACTTTCTCTGACTTGATAGTCTAACGTGAGCTGCAGGTGACTGCAGGGGTGGGGTATAAAAGCGCCGCATTCAAGTCAGACACATTCTACCTGCGTGAGCTTAATATGAGCTGAGATCAATGACTGATCTTTCCCCGGCCGCACCAAGTTGCAACCACACTATTGCCTGGTCTCGCAGCATTTTTCTTTGCAAATGCCGTGAGACCAGGCAATAGTGGTTCCAACTTGGTGCAGCCGGGGAAAAGCAACTGCGGCCGCCGGACTACCTCGTGGGACATTCGGATCATTTATCACCATTGATGAACCACACAAAGAATATTATATTGTTTTTAAATAGTACTTGAAATTCACCGGCAAGGAACCGCGACTTGATAATTCTGATTCCACTATGTAAAACGTTAGTCGGGACAGCCCTCACTATGGACATGCACATCATTAGATTTGTTAGATTCTCCACAATTTAATCATTGAGTTCATTTTATAAAAACAATCCAGACTTACTGGTAAGGTTAACAAGAGAGATGCAAAGTGCCTAATTTTTAAGTACAGATGCATCTCAAACAATTTGAAAATCGTGGAAAAGGTTACTATGAGCACCAGAACCAGACTGAGAGAGTAAAGATGAAACCTTTGCATTTGTTTGGAGTTAATCAGCTGATTAGAGCTCTTTTTAGCTCAACATTTATGTATTATAAATTATTTATTTTGAAATTCTAAAGACTTCCATGAGCTGTAAGCTGTAATTATCAAGATTAAAACAAAAAAGGCATGAATGTAGAATATATGAAAGTTTCAGTTTTTGAATTAAATGAATTAATATTTCCACAAAATTCTTTTAAAGGCACCTATAATAGTCATACTAGTAAACACCTTGATAGTAGCATATTTCCCATCCTTGCTGAGCAAGACTCTTGCAAAAGCAATTAAAGGCGTGAGTTCAGTGACTGAAGCAAATAAAAGCCTGGGCTATTAATTGAAGTTTTAAATTGAGATGAGGATGGTATTTATCTCCTGCAGTTAAGCCTAAAGAATCTCCATACAGTTGGTTTAAGGTGGAGCGAGCAGCGGGAGAGTAAAGTTTATCTCCTTAGTCAAACATACTTAAATCACTTATGAAAAACTGGCATCATCAGGCACTGGTGGAAATGTGAATCATGTCAGGTATATGTAGTTTTGAGGAATCCTACATTAAGTACGGAACCAAACAGACTACAGCCGAATGACCAGACGTGTGTTTTACCTCAGGCACCAGCCGTTATCTGCCCCGTGTCCCTGACGGGGCCGGTACAGGAGACCACGTCTCTGTGTCCAGGACTCTGTGTGGAGCTCTCATCTTTCCCTCCATCGCCAGTCTGGTGGGAAGGCTACTGTTTAGACGGATGCCCTCTAATCTTCAGCGCACTGTACTGGTGAGTTTACCTCATGCGATGTAAATCTTTATATCTGGGCCACAAGTCACGTAGTTTTAATATCACATCATTAGTCCACTTGTTCTTTTTACACCATTCTGTTCTCCTCCGTCTTTCCTCGCAGGGAGGCATCGCGTTTGTGTTGATGAAGGGCGTGATGAAGGTGTATTTCAAACAGCAGCAGTACATCGTTCAGGCCAACCGGCACATCCTCAACTACCCAGACAGCAACGGAGACGGACAGAATGAAGGTACAGATGAGGAAACAGAGGACAGCGGAAATGAGTAGTGTTGCTAAACTCGGAAAGAGGCCAGAAAAGGAAAACCTGCGTGGTCAGAGACGATCGTAAAAAAAGTTTTTTACCATAAAACAATGCACAACATTGATCTTTTAAACTACGGTGAGTGCTCATGTAGACGAGGAGAAGGGTTTGTTTGTTTAAAAAAGGAGTTTGCTTTGCTTAATTAGAGCTGCCAATAACGAGAACCGTACTATTGATTTAAGAGTTTCCAACCAGAGGAACCTTTTACTTTGTCATTATCCAACATCTGCGTTAAACAACACAAGTACAAAATGACAACCTAATTCTCACAACTAGCATTAACTCTGTAGCAGATGTTAGTGGCCACTTCTGTCCTTAAGTTCTAGCCTCAAAGACAAAGATACTTAAAGATATATTTATAAAAGAGGGCCTTATCTTTTCATATGGTCAACTTTCTTCTTAAACGTCTTTAAACCTGGTTCAATTATTGCCGTCTAATTATTTTTGCATGTGCAGGACAAAGACTTCAGACAGGGAAAGAAACTGTGAAGGCAGAGCGGATGAACGAAAGGAAAGATCATCATCATCATTATTATTATTATTATTATTATCATCGCGCTTAGAGAAACATCCTCGTATTTAAAGATGATTCCATCCAAAGGCCGAGCCGTTTCCACCGCTGAAGTTTTTTAATGTAAAATTCACACAAACACAGACCCATTCACAATGTAAAAAAGTTAAAACAAGGTCAGGGTAGGAGAGAAACCCGCTGCATGTATTCAGATTCACAGGGACCAGGTTACTGCAGTGCACGTAAAATTCTGATTACCTGGGATCTGGAGTCTGATATGAACGTTCAAACACAGATAGATGTCGTCTCCGACATCATTCTCACTTAATAAGCCTCACCAGTGTATATTAATGTCTTCCTTTTTAATGTGCCTTATTTGCACTTTTCCATAACATAACCAGCTTCACTCGTACTGGACTATAACATGCAGGCATAAACCGCTGGCCTACAATTTCCCCAGTGACAGTTTTTCTTGACGCGTCTAAAGCCTTTTTGGGCTCTAAATGTTCTGACCTTCAGCAGCAGAGTGTTTGCTGTTTAATGAAAGGGTGGAGCTGCTGTTTGCAAACACAATCGTGACCTACTATGAACTTTGATCCTGTTATTTCATGCAACTGACTTAACTTGAGTAACTTTTTAATGCTCACACACAGTTCACAAGGTCTTCTGTTCTTCCAGACGGGGTTGTGATGTGTTTTTATTTAATTTCTTTGAATCGCACATGCTTGCAGACTGAAGTAGTGGATGCTATAGGGATACGGCCGGGAAGTGTGAGGCGCTCCCACAGCTCCCAGTACTAACCGGAGACCCAAAGCATTTAATAGTTTAATTGTTTAAAGTTTAGTAGTCGAGGTTTCGGTTAGTAGGCATTGTTTTCACTTGTTGCACTTCCTCTTGCGGCACGGCTAAAGCAGAGCTGCAGAGTTGTTTAAAAATTTGTTCAGTTAAAAATAAAAGTTTGATGTTTACTTTTGATTTGGAGCGTTTTAATTTAAAAATAAAGCAAAAAAATATGCCATGGGCAAATTAAATTGTTGTTGGGGTTTAAAACTAAAAAAGGAAGTCCTGGCCATCATATGGCTGAGGAAGTTTCTTAAAGCATTTTGGTTTCTTTGATAATTGTGTCCTTTTGTCTTCTCTTTTTTGTCAAATGAACATGCTCATGGACTTTTAATTGCACAATTTCTTGCAGTCATTATATGTATATTAAAAGGCTCTCATATTTTATGTATTGGTGAATGATTTGTTTAATAAAGGCCTTTGTAAATTTAGTGTGTAATTTTTTTTATTACTCCTCACAACACAACAAAAAGGTAAGTAAAAGACGCCTTATTTTCAAATCAAAACTCGCACAGACTGTTTACTCTGAGGGCCAGACAAGATATACAGGTGCTGGTCATATAATTAGAATATCATCAAAAAGTTGATTTATTTCAGTAATTCCATTCAAAAGTGAAACTTGTATATTATATTCATTCATTACACACAGACTGATATATTTCAAATGTTTATTTCATTTAATTGTGATTATTAAAACTGACAACTAATGAAATGTTGTGGGAGAAGTTACAAGTTAAGAGTCCTATATTCATTAAGTAGAAGTATCAGCATCAAAATATACCAAAGGTAAAAGTCCTTATTATGCAGAATCGTCCATTTGAAATGTAATGTACACAACCGGGCAAAAGTTTTAGAACACCCCCTTTTGTAGTTTTTATTGAAATATAAGTAGCTAAAGTCCAGTGAAAAACCTTAAATGGAACAAAAATCTTGGAACGACCTGTTAATACACCCTCAGAAGCTTTATTTGTATATTATATATACATTAATGACGGAAACAGAACACACTACAGTGAAATAACAATTTTATTGCTCAGTTTTGGTGACGTAAACATCGTTTGTAACTTTGGCAGTTTGCTACATACTTTTATACCATTCAAGTTCTTTCACTGAACTACTTATATTTTAATGCAAACTAGAAAAATGGGGTCGTTGTAAATCTTTTGACTGGTAGTATATTGATGCATTAATGTGTTCATCACTTTAATGTTGCAGCTGGTAATGGGGGCACTTTTTACTTACTTGTATACTGCTTGGTAGCTAGTGAGTTTACTCCCTTTTATCCTATATAATATATCAGAACCTGTTGCTAATTATATATTGTATTATGAAATTGAATCTGCAAGGTCAACTAGTTTGGAGTAGTGAGTGAATGCAGGCTACTTAGTTACTTTTCACCAGTTATGTATTTGTTGTGAGAAGGGGCAGGTAATATAAATGGACTGTTTTATCTGTTACAGATTTAGTTGGTGTAAAGTTTTGCGTTTGAAGTCTACACTGAAGTGACTTTAATAATAAAAATTAAAAAATTTATTATCTTGCGTTTCTATGGAGGTCCCGCCCATTCGGCTTACTGATTGGCTGCTGCGTTTTGATCTAAGTAGCTGATTGGCTAATTCCGCTGCATTGGCCGTTAGAGAGGAAGGAGAAAGGAAACGGATTGTTGCCAAAGAATGAGTTCGGTTTTAATTGATGAAACTGAGAGCAGTTTACACTTTAGTTGATCTTGTTTTGCCATGAGAAGAGTTACACTGTTTGTCAACGGAACCTCCACAAATGGAAAGGTAAGAAAGATAAAAACGGAAATAGGTGTTGGTTAGCATTCAAGTAAAAATGTATTCATGCTAAACAAAAATGGCTAGTTTAACGTTAGCTTACCGCGCATTAGCCAGCGTTACAAGCTAATGCCAGACATTTTGTTTAATGTCGGAAGTGTTAGGTGATCTGATGTGTGTTATCGGTGTTGTCGTACAGGTGGTGGCCGTGTACGGCTCTCTGGAGGATTTACTGTCCGTGGCCAGCTCGAAGCTGGGAGTAAGAGCCTCTAGTGTTTATAATGGGAACGGCGGCCTCATAGACGACATAGCGTTGATCAGGTAAGACCCAGCATCAGAGTATGTGTACAATTTCACTCTGATTGAACATGATCGCAATGTGCTATACAGTAA
>NW_024041151.1:4457028-4490028 GCF_014851395.1 Micropterus salmoides
TAACTACGTCTTTTGTCTTTCTTTTGATGTGAGAGATCCCTAGCGGCAGAAAATTAAATGCTGTGTTTTTCTTAACATGTACAGAGATAGCTTTACAAGGAAACCCCTCAGAGCAAATGGAAGAAGCATAAACAAACAAATAAATAAGTAATAAAGTAAAACTGGCAAGAGTAGGATGGTAAAACCAGAGGAGACAGTATAAAGTAATAAACCAAGTGGGCTGAAGTAAAAGTCAGAATGGACTTGGATGGCAATAAGAGTCATCCATCCAAACTCTGAACAACTACTGGGCCCTTCCCTTGATACCTTTTAACTTTAAACTCCAAGAGCTTTATTCCAGCCCAGTGTGTAAATTTTGGATGCATGGTCAAGACTCCTTGGAGTCAGTTTGTAACGCACTGGTGGAAGCGTCATTTATGAACACTTAAAGCTGGTGTAGTTGCTCCTGATGGTCAGGGTTGTGAACAAAAAACAAAAATTCTAAAGTGCTTTGGACAAAAGAACTAAATAAATGCACGATCTGTTCTAACTCCCAACTTGGTCAACACCCTTGGCGTTGCTCATTAACACCTTGGGTGCCCTTTAGCGTCATTTTTGTGTAGGGCTCCGCGGTCAAGTTGGCAAGAATAAATATGCAACATCCACATTTTCAAAATAAAACTAGTGGATAATGTTGTGCAACGTCACAATTTGCTTAGTTTTAAGCACCAAGAATTGGTGGTGAAAATAACTACTTTACTTACGTAAGTTAAGTAACATAACTTAGGACGTGGAAAACAAACACCGTTCTTCTGGGTTAAAGTCCAGTTACTGTCCACCGCAAACACCTGCTTACTCAGACTTTTCTGTTATTAATAATAATAATACTTTTAGCGTTCAACTATGATGCTAAAGGCTGCCGTGTGTGTTGGTACCAGACGCCAAAGAGACCGTGTTTGTTTTCTGTCGGAAACAAAAAGTCAACTTTAAATGTTTTTATGTAGGTTACAGAATTGACGTTACTGTAGTTGTCACCGTGATGTTTTCCAAAACCTCACCAAGTAGTTTTAAATGATCAAAGTTGTTGCCAGTTAATTTCAGTGTCAGTCTGATAATCCTGTCAGCTGTACTGTATAAAATCTTGGGTAAAGCTGTCAGATAAATGTAGAGAAGTAAAAAGTACAATATCTAGAAAGTAGCATGAAAAGAAAATACTCAAGTAAAGTACAAGTACCTCAAATTTGTACAGTACTTGAGTAAATGTACTTAGTTGCTGTCCACCACTGCTAGCTGGTGCAAAATATCCGGCACACACAGTAGTGATATTTGACCAGGCTCTATGCTGTTAAGCCAAAGTAGCCTCTGCATTAAACGTGTGTGACGAGGTTGAAGTCGCTAGTGCATGTAAGTGATGAATATTTTGCAGCATGGTCCCTGTTCCCAAGGGACCATGAAGACTGAAGCCCGTAAGCTGATTAGAGCTGAGGAACTCCAAGCTGGTGTGCATGTATGTGTGTTATTTGGGGTGTTTTGTGTTTTTGCCCTTTTCCAGTCCGGATTTATACCAAACGTGTGCAGCAAACACCAAAGCCTGAGGCGGATAGTTAGAGGCACTGATGCAGGACTGTTGGGGCCATCAGAGCAAGAAAGTAGAGGTTATGTTGGTGAGGATGTCCTTGCTTTTGTTGCGTGTCTGAGTATGAGTGCGTGTGCATGGGCTTCTGGGAGGAGAGTACTAGAGGGCCCTGTGGAGTGTGTCAACCCTCTTAAAGCCTCTGGCTCTTTGCTGCTTTGGAGATTTCAGTGGATTTCTGCCACAGCTTAGAGAAGACCTTTTCTGACTGATTGAAGGCGCAGGTCTGACCGCTGACACCGACGACACAACAAACCATACATGGTTTCCTGAATTAACAACAACTGGCTCAGGAATAAAACTCAAAGGAGTCAGCAAAGCGGAGAAACAAGCAGAAAGGACGTATGTGAGAAGGAGTGTGTCACTTCTATCCACTCATGGTGGACACTCAACCTTAACAAGAGGACAGGAAGCTAGACGCCTCCTTTTTCCTTGGCCCAAAGCAGACCGGAGGATCTCTCTCCAGATACCTTTGGGTCTAACTTGTCAGAGGATCCAGTGAGTATGCAGGACCCCGGGGCGCCTTTCCCCACGATTATGGCCTCCCGCTGGACCCTACCTGGCTCCCAAACAGGTAAAGATGGCACAAGTGAAAATGGAGAAAGCCTGGAAATGAGCATGATGCATTGTAGTGATGTCGTTGATAAAAAAGAACGGCCACTGACATGCAAATTAGATTTAATTAAACTATCACTCATTTTCAATGTATGCAGTTTATCAAAAAGTAATGAACCTCTTCTGTCTATTACCTATTACTTATTGTGAATAAATAAATATTTCCGATCTTCTGTGCCGGGACATTTTTTATGGCTATGGTTCCCTTGAGACCATTTTAAAATAACTGTGTCACTCTCTAGTGACCATGTGGTTAAGGTCTCTTGATTCATGGTTTAAAAGCTCACATTGTTAATAAATCAGTTATTTAAAGCAGCATTCATTGATTCTTTTAGCCCCTTGGTGATAGTGGAACAAGCTGACGTCTCACCATTTACATAACAATAAGCTATGCTTTAGCAAACAGTTGTCAATCCACATCCAGCAAAGATGAGGGTTCATTTTTCTATCCAGTCTGCAGCTCTCTCAGCTGTCACACACCGAATCTCTGATTAACCAAAGCATTGATCTCAGAACCTGAAACATGTTTGCAATATTTTTTAAACAGCCACAAACACACCAACATGACCTGACCCAATGTGCCAGACAGTAGAGACAGCAATGGAAACTGTGTTGGGCTCATTGTGGAACATTGTATTGTATTATAATTATACACCACGCTGTAGTTAACATGGATTACCTAATTGTTCCCTGCATGTGGAATTGTTGATTGAGATTGTGAACATCACTCGTGACACTTGTGGTTTAAACTGGAACCATTCAGCTCTCTGAGTTCATGGGTTTTTCACTTTTTATTAGCTTTTGGATCATAAGGAGGAACAAACAAAGTCAGCGACACACGTTCTCGTGCTGACTGACGCACACACAATCAGTGGTGGGATGCGAGCGAACAGCGCCTCCGGGCTCGGACGTTAATGGGGATCGATCTGCTCAGAGTAAAATTAGAAAAAGGGTCCAGCTGATCAGATATCAGATAGTCATTAGAGGAGCTGACTCTCTTGTTCGCTCGTTAAAGAAGTGTGTTTTAGATCACACTGTTTCTATTGTCTGACTAAAACTCTCCAGTTTGTTGGCCCGGTGGTCTCAGCCACGTAATGTCGTGGGATTTAATCCGACAAAGGACATCTGTTACATGCAGTTGTGGAAAAAGTACTCAGATCTTGTACTTGAGTAAAAAATACTTATTCGTGAAAGTCCTGCATTTAAATAAAACTTAAGTAAAAATGTATTGGCATCAGAAGGACTCATCATGCAGAAGGACTCGTTTGGTTGTGGTGCTCGAGTATGTGGGGGATGTTGATCCGCAAAGACTTGTTGGTTATTTTGCCCTCTAGACCAGAGTGTTGTTGACATTATGTTCCTGACCAACCTATTCTCACATATGGACGCTTGGTCACACACTCTTTTACCCTTTTTCTTAAAAGTAAGCCTGGTTATAAATAACAGAAAAGTCCAAGTAAGGAGGTGGTTTAGGGTGGATGAATAGACACACAGGAGACTGGCGTTCATTTCCTGTGTGAAACAAAAAGTCAACATTGATTGTTTTTAATGATCTTACATAACTAATGTAGTTATTTTAACCCAAACCATTAACTTTTTCTAAACCGAACCAAATTGCGATCTTTCACAACGTTGACCACTAGTTTTATCTTAAATATCTAACCTAACATTGCATTTTTATTATTGTGTAATACATGTGCAAAAACCATAGACTGTATAAAAAAAACACACTACAGGGTACCCAGGGCGCTAAACAGCGACACCAAGGGTTCTTGACCAAGCGTCCATATGTGATGAGTTGGGAGTAAGAATATGTGCCCCTAACTCCCAGAACAGCAGCCTTGTTGTAGCTAGATTGTGAATCAGAGGAAATAAATATTGTACGATAAAGAGATTTTAGAAAAGATGAAGATTCTACAAAACCATTAACAAATTGGTATACCGGGTAAATTAACCTGTTTTTATATTTTAAAAGCCTCGTTTTGTTTGAAATTTTATTTAAATGTCTTTTTTTTATTTTTCCCTATGTTGCTTTTCTGTTTTATTTAAAGCACTTTTAATTGCCTTGTTGTTGAAATGTGCTACACAAATAAACTTGCCTTTTATCTTTCTGCTTTTCAGGTTGTTTTATGTAAGTTTCCTCTGTCTGTGAATTTAATGGAAATCTGACTCTGTCTCTTGTTTGGCCTACATTTATGCAGTGTCCCCTGCAGCAGAGCGGCTGCGCCACTTACTGGCGGAGGATGACACCACCCCAACACCCACAATATTCACTGAGATGGACACACTACAGCAAGAGGGGGGCGAGTTAGAGTGGAAAGAGTCTGCAAGGTACACACACGGAAATACACACAAACATACCGGTGTCAGAGTGTCAGAGCTTTCATTATTTTAGGATTTGGGTCACTTTTGATGGATTTAGAGGTTGAGGGTTAGATATGAGACATCATGGGTGCTGGGTGACGGGGCTTTAACACATAACAGCATCCTGCTGGCTGGACAAATCAATCATTCATTCAAATTACACCTCTTAATTTACTGAATTCCAGAGCCAACCCACTTTTCCCCTCTCTGTAGGTGGGTGAAGTTTGAGGAGAAGGTGGAGGAGGGAGGAGAAAGATGGAGCAAGCCTCATGTCTCCACACTGACCCTCCACAGCCTGTTTGAGCTCAGGACCTGTCTGCAGACAGGAAGCATCCTGCTGGACCTGGAGGGCTACTCGCTGCCACAGATCGTGGGTGAGTCCAACAGCAGTTTCTCCCCTGTTGTTTCTAGACTTCAGAACTATAACGTTCGGTTCTTTTCTAGTGTGAAAGCATTTTTTGGATGGTTTGGACTTTCAGACAATTTACAGGAAGTTCCAGTGGTTAATGAGTAAACTGGAAATAACTGAGAGAAGATGACGTAGCAATAGAAAATTAAGAATTATTTTTCTATGCACAGAGAAATGCATTAAAATAAGGATACAATTATACATTTGCTGCGACAGCTCATCTTTTGAAACTGCCGCTATGGAAGAAAATTGACACCTCTTTGGTCTATCCCCAAACGGAGGTGCAGAAATTTCTTTTCCTGCCAGCGACGATGTTCACACGAGGATGTTCATTAGGCGAATTTGAACCAGCCTCGAGTTGAGTTTGTGCTGCAGTTAGTAATGCCATAATAATAACAATATAGTGGCATGGATATGCATCTGTTCATTCATTCATGTCAAGGCCAAAGAGTATTGTCAAAGCTAGCCGCTGAATTGGCAACATGATGATGTCCAACTCACGTCCGTTTACAAACCAATCAATGTCAAGGTTAAGGAGATGCAGCCCACATAGATGATGAAGACAGGACGCAATGTCATGTAAAGTTCTTCAGTATGCTCACAGAATTGCAATTTGAAACCAAACCAAAACTATTTTATCAAAAATATGACCTTTGGTGCAGACCTTGGTGCAGACTTTCAGGTGTAAAGGCCCTTAGATTGAAGTCCAATGGTCCAGACAGCAGTACGTTCCATTCCTTTCATAGTCCATGTGGTAGGCACATGTAGCGTTTCAAAAAGAGGGTTTATTTAACAAACTCTTCCTGTGTCTGTCTCCTGTTTGCTGCTGAGCAGGTCATATACCATGGCTTTATCAAAGCTTTTTCTGTTGGAAATGTTGTTGGGAAAAGCAGATTTTGCAAGACGCAAAACCAAAACAATAAGCGAAAACAGGCTAAGAAACTGGATTTTATACATTTGTGTTCAAAGTTCTTTCTGTATCCGGATCACAACCATCTGCAATTCATTTTACAGTTTTGGAGCTCAAGCTGAGCCTCTTGTCTTTTTTGAATTGCACTGCGGGAGAATTAACTTGACATGTGCAAAAATGATGTTTAGTTACCTTAGAAGTGGTTTAGTCCATGCAAAATTACCTTTATTTCAACTGGGCTGTAAACTTTGACTCCAGATGAGATTGTGGATCGGCAGATAGCTGATGGTCTCATTCCTCCGGATCTGAAGGAGAAGATCAGCTTTGTGTTGCTCAGGAAACACCGTCACCAGACCAAGAAACCAATCCACCGCTCGCTGGCAGATATAGGAAAGTCCTCCAACACTGCTTCCAGTAAGTTTGTGCGCCACTTGTATGCATTTTCAACTACCAATCAGCAATCACAGTAAAGTGATCTAACCTTCTAATTAATGACTAATGCTGCCTTTGTTTTCTGCCACGTTGATCACCGCCTTACCTTGTAAAATCACCTCTTCGGTGCTCATCGTTTTCACATCTGCTGCTGCTGCTCTGTCAGACCGTAGTCCTCAGGTTAATCATAGTACTAGTTCAGCTTCTGGCATCCACCGCTCCACAGAAGACCTACGCTCTCGGCAGTCAAGCAACCTCAGCCACCTGCGTGAGTCTAAACACACCACACACACATGAATGCACCACGGGTTTGGTTACGTTTAAGATATTATATAAACAAAAGATGTAATAAGATTAGAAATAGCCTACCATACATTGTTAAAGGTTAAAACACTGGTTCCTGACATTATTGACCCGTGACTTATCACGTTTCACAGTTCCACCCTTATTTAAGGTGGTTTCCTTTAAATAACTGTTCAGCACACAAAGAGGTAAAATTATCTAGCAAATATGAAAACAGACCAAAACTCTATATAAAGTACTTAGTAACTAGCTAACTGTATATAAAGTAGTTAAACTAGCTACGAATTGAATCTAGCTAACTGTATATAAAGTAGTTCAAACTAGCTAACTGTATAAAGTAGTTTCAACTACCTAACTGTATAAAATAGTTTACAGTATATAAAGTAAACTAGCTAACTGTATAAAGTAGTTTACAGTATATAAAGTAAAGTAAACTAGCTAACTGTATATAAAGTAGTTTCAACTAGCTAACTGTATAAAGTAGTTTACAGTATATAAAGTAAACTAGCTAACTGTATAAAGTAGTTTACAGTATATAAAGTAGTTAAACTAGCTAGGAATTGAATCTAGCTAACCGTATATAAAGTAGTTCAAACTAGTTAATAGAATATAAAGTACATCAAACTAGCTATCTGTATATAAGTAGTTCAAACTAGCTAACTGTATATAAAGTAGATCAAACTAGCTATCTGTATATAAAGTAGTTCAAACTAGCTAACTGTATATAAAGTAGATCAAACTAGCTAACTGTATATAAAGTAGTTAAAACTATCTAACTGTATATAAAGTAGATCAAACTAGCTAACTGTATATAAAGTTGTTCAAACTAGCTAACTGTAACTTATATAAAGTAATTTAAACTAGCTAATTGTATATAAAGTAGGTTAACAAGCGGACTGTATATAAAGTAGGTCAATATAGCAAACTGTATAAAGTAGTTAAAACTAGCTAACTGTATATAAACTAGTTAACAGTATAAAGTAAATCAATCTAGCTAACCATATATAAGCAGTTCAAACTAGCTAACTGTATATGAACTAGTTCAAACTAGCAAATGAACTAGTTCAAACTAGATAACAGTATAAAGTAAATCATACTAGCTAACCATATAGAAAGCCGTTCAAACTAGCTAACTGTAACTTATATAAAGTAATTTAAACTAGCTAATTGTATATAAAGTAGGTTAACTAGCGGACTGTATATAAAGTAGTTCAAACTAGCAAACTGTAACTATATAAACTTATATAACAGTATATAAAGTAGATCAAACTAGATAACTGTATATAAAGTAGTTCAACTACACTTTTCAGATATACGTCATTTTAAAATATAACGTTACAGACAGAAATCATTTGTTGTTGTCATCAACAACTCACATGTGTGTTCTATCAATCCCAGGTGTTATCTTGTTAAAATGTGGAACGACTTCAGTATAATTTCACTTTGAAGGAAAGGTGCGCATTGTTTCATTTGTCCCTACTGTGCGGGACGGATGAAACACAGGGGTGGGACTGAAGAAACACAACGATATACATAAAATAGTTTGTTATTCTTGTATTTAGAAAGCTTGACACTGCCCTTCTTAATACGTAATTGAAAACTCATTATGTCCTTTTTTTAATAAAAATAGAAATATGAAAAGTAAATATAACTTAGCTAGCTAACTAGAAAATCTAACAGCTAATGCACATTTGGATTAGATATTGGCAGCCTGTTTTCCTGGTCTACTGTGAAGACCCTGTTATTTGGCTGGTGAGCATCCTGGTGGTCCAGCCTGCAGCCTAGTGGACTCTGACCCCCTCCCGTCGTATTTAAATAAGGTAGAATGGCTGTTGGGACGATTGAAACACCTCTTTAAATCGTCCCAACAGTGACTCTTGGCGTTAAAACTTCACTAGCTTCTAAACTGTAAAACTTTGACATTTAAAACTTCATGTGTTAAAGTACTAACTAATCTTTTATGTGATCATGACCATGGCACATGGAACAATAAACACAACTCATCATTCAAAAAAAAGATCGCTTGAGTGAATTTAGTTTCCGTGATTGACAGGAAAGTGTGACGTATCCACCTGATTTTTCTCGGTTCTGTTACTGTGGACTGTATGTGCTGAGGTAGTTTGGCGTATCAGACTTGTATGGGCTTAGAGAAAATCGCTGTGTTTCATTGGTCCCGCGTTTCAATCGCCCCGGCTCTCCACTACTTCTTCCACCAAGATACACACTCAATATTTGCAGCTATTTAACAAATTTCTCTAAGACAAAACTCTCTCTTTCTAAACTTCTCGGGTATTTCTATATTTTTTTTCAACACTGATCCCAGCTAACCCCCCTCACTGCATGATGTGTGTATAGACTTGTCACGAATACATAATATGTGTTTACTTTAGAGATTTTGGTCCTATTGTGTGCGCCTTTGCTAATTCATGTTGTGAATCTATCTGGGTGAAGAGGATTATGAAAGGATTTATTTTCTCTCTCTGTGCTATGTTCTTGTTCTCTTTTTGTTCGATTTGTATTTGTGGTATTTGTTCCCAAATATGCTTTGAGTTAAAATGAGTCATTAAAATATAATCCTCCACAGAAACAAGTGGTCATGGTGACGTTCTAGCACACACTGTGGACTGCTCTCTCTGTTGCATCTCAGCTGAATAAAAGTCCACTGAGACACAACTCAAAACGCATAGAAACCCCTGTTTCTTTCTTTTTATACAACATAACATGTCACACTGTGTGTTTTAAATATTAAAGTGAGTGGTTCATTTACAGATGCTGCCCAGAGCCGAAGCATGAATGACATTTCAGACACACCGAGCACAGACCAGGTAACTTTTATGTTCATGCTTCATGTGTGTTTGTAACTGTGGATTTGTGTGCACTAAGGCTGGAAATATTCTACATTTATATTTTATATTCTTATTTTCAACAACTGTGTCTCTCAGCTCCAAGCCCTTTGGTTCCTACTTGAAAACGTAAATCTTTTTTAAAAAACAAACAAACTCACAAATATAAAGTTTCATGTTTAAAAAGGCTCAGTAATTTCCTCAAACAGCTGTTCACTGTAGTTTCTATCAAAAATTACTCAAATCGGATAAAGTAGTAGGCGGCTGCGACCCAAGAACTAGAGCAGGTCATCCACTAATCACTGTGTTGGCAGTTCATGTGTCCTTGGGCGAGGTCATTCCTCTTACATGGTCGCTTGCTGGTGAATGAGAGGCTAATTGTAGCGCTTTGGATAAAAGCATCCTTCTACCATTTAGTGCATTTGTTGGGGACTATTTTCAGCGGCGGATGAATCCACATGTGGCGCTCTAGTGAGTATTTGTGACAGCAGGACGGTGCATGTAGGACTCAGTGAGAATAAACTACAGTGTTTGTGTTCATGGTGATGTACAAACATGTGACCCAGTGCAGCAGTGAGGCTCACTGATGGGTTTTAATAGTTTCTGGACAACAATGGAGCTCTACGGCTCAGAGGAAGAGAGATATCACACACAGGACTTGTTAGGAGATACGTTCACTGCTGGTTTTGTTTTGTTTTTTATGCGATTTATTCACAGTAAGAATAAAATGCACCTTTAAAGCATTCATTATGTCAAATGATGAAATCAGTTTATGGTTCATGAGAAATTAAGTTAATTTGTAGAAACACTTATACAACTTATGTATACATATTATACAAAAGCAACACCACTATTTTGTCATGGAAATATGTTGCCTTTACAGATAAAGGGTCAGTTCGCCCACATCTCATACTGTAGACATATTTTTCTACTTAATCCCTAGTGGTATGTAGTTTTGCAAATAGTTGTGAACTGCCCTTTAGAGGCCCTCAAACTGCGGGTGGTGGGGCCCTCAATATAGCAGTTCCTGCCAAAGTTAGAAAGGTTTTGTTTATTTCATATGAGAGATTTCAGTTTTTGACACAAACTTCCATTCACCAATCAGGATTTAGCAACAGCTGTGGAGTAGTTGCTCATGTTTGGAAACCGAAACCGTCCAGTTTGAAGTTTTCATTTCTTAATTTTTAATACCTATGATGTTGTCAAAGAAAGTACTGTTTTTTAAAAGAATTTCAACAGAAAACAGAAAGAAATCAACATATTTTAAGTGTTGTATTACACTTTTTAATAAACTAGTTTGGGTTAAGCTCCAAAAACACTGGGTCCTACATTTCCCAGGCAAGTTAACAGCATCTCTTCATTAAACCCGACCTGCCAGGTAAATGCCCCACATCTCTCAGACTCCACATCCCCAGTTTGTATCATCAACCAACCTGATAACATCACTATGACATCATCAGGGTTATTTTTCTCAGACTTGACAAAGCTGCTCCATACATACAAGAAGTACGCGTTATGACGAGTAAACTGATGTGTAAAATAAAATATCTACGGCTTGTACACAGTCAGTGCCTGCACGTACTGTAGAAACACAGTCACTGTCTGAGCTGTTGTTGATTTGTAATCAGCTATTCTCCTGTTGCCTGTGGGAAAATAACGCTGGATTATATCAGTTCTGCTCACAGTTAACAGATGGCATATGTGACACATTCCCTCTCCATTTCTCAGGTTGTGTTTGTGTTTTGTGAAAGTTGAGCCTTGTTTTATGAGAAGGTGTACAGAGTCGTCAGAACTACTAAACCCCTCTAATCCACACAGTCTGCTAGCTGAGCTGCGACTTTGTGTTTGTGCATGTACCTGCATGGGTATTTGTACTTATGATTGTGCATTTGTGTGCAGAATTTTAAGCTTCTGTTGTTTCCCCGAGCTTAATTGTTTGAACCGCTCCCACCAAAAAAGTACGACAATGAAGTTACGGTTTCAGTCACTTGCTTTTTCTTGTGATTTGTATGTGAGGTTCTGTTTTGCTGTATACTGTATTAATTGTTAACCAGCAGCAGTAATTTGTGTGTGTTTGTGTTTGTAAATCGGATAAATATCTTTACAAGAACTTCAAAGGGAGCAGGAAAAGACGTCGTGCATGTGACCCCTGAGTCTGCTTTAATCATTTGTTCACAGAAGCTGGCATGGCACCTCCAGCTTTCTTTGATCCGACGGTTCTGACCCATATGCGCACTCACACACACTCATCATAACATGTAATGCCTACTGCCAGAGTATAAAACTACTACACTTACGACAGTATAGCTGCAGGTGGAAACTAAAACTTAGAGCGAGTGAGTACTCTTAAATTAGTTGATGTTAAGAGAGATTGAAATGTCTTGTTTACGGTTGCGTAGGACCAAGAGAGTGAAAGAGGACCGGTTGGTGAATTGACTCTGAAAGCGGCATTAACAGATTATGAAGAGATTTTAATTTAAGCACCCACCACTCCACTGCCACGTGCTTCCTTAGTGAGGAGGAGGAGGAGGAGGAGAGTTACAACACAGTGTTGTGGGATTTTATACTGTATGTAATTCCAAAATTTCAATTGGATGTGTTTGTGCCCCTGATACTGTGGGAAACAAAGCCAGCCAACAGCTCTGCAGAGGTGGAGGAAGGTTCCAGGGCCTTTATCCTTTAAAATACTAACGGGGTGGCGGTGGAGCAGTGGATAAGACCGGGGTACGATTCCCACTGCCACACATCACCAGTGTGTCCCTGAGTGAGACACTTAACTCGTAGTGGCTCAAGAGGTGTGCGACCTCTGATCATTTGTAAGTCACTTTGGATAAAAGCGTCAGCTAATTAAAAGTAATACCACACTGTAAAAAGACTTCGCTACAAGATCTGCAAGTATGATCAGCTAAATGGCCCATTTCAGACATACAGTACAGTATGTTATATTACTGGATTACAATTATTGATTGATTGATTGATTTCTTTATTTTGAACGTTTAAAAGAGAAACAAACAAAAACATTTTCAGAGACCCTTTTCTCTATACAGATTGTTTCTGGCCCCCAAACCTCTGCACAGTAATTTAAATACTGTAACACCAGTGAGCAAAACAAAATGTGGAGTGATAGTGTTATGTGTGGGATTCCCACAGATCTTGTCGTCTATAATCACTCCAAGGGATTTATTTTAGTATACTCTTATTATGTTGACACCTTCTAACTGCATCTAAGCTTGATTGATTGTTTTACAATTGCCGAATATCATGGATTTATTTTGGCTCAAATTAATTATTACTTGATAACTTATTTACTCATTACTTTAAGGTTGAAACTGGTAAATGTGGAACTCACTACTACTATATGTGTACTTCATCTGCTGGTAGCTTGTTAATTTCCCCCGTAGGGGTCAATAAAGTTTTATCTTAATCTTTAACATTAAATTATAATGTATTTTATTATATGTTGTTTTATTAATCTGAATCTGTAAAGTAAATATTAAGTTAAGCAAATAGTTGTCTTATTCTTCTATTATGCTTATATAACTTGCATTTGTTTATTCCATTTTTATATATTCCTACATTTATTTATGTCAACTGTATGTTTGTCTACGTGTAGCACCTTATCATCAAAGCAAATTCCTCATATGTGTAAAACAGTACTTGGCAATAAAGCTCCTTCTGATTCTGATTCTGAAATTATAGTTATTAGAAGAAGACTAGAAGTATAAAATAGAAAATTGAAAGTACAAGTACCTCAAAATGGGACAGGACAGTACTTTCCACCACAACAAGAATGAGCAGAGAAATGGCGACTTAATGAGCTTTCAGACTAAAAACATGACTGTATTAAAAGAACACAAGGAGCTGCTTTGGAAGGCTATGTTGTTTCAGGTACCGGTGAGACAAAGAAATACGATCCAGGAAGTCCAGTTTTAGTAACAGAGCCACGAATTTGAAGGCAAATCAGATGTAAAAACACTGCACAATATTATATATTACAACGAAGGGTTTTACTTATTATTTTTCTTGAAAAATATTACAGCAGCAAGCATTTAATAATTTAAATTGCAAAAAATATAGCGTTACAAATAATCCACCAGGAATGTGCTCTTGCACTATTTGATTGGCCAATGGATCAACTTGCCGGATGACGATGCATTGTGTTAAACTACTGAGCATCGCCGGACCATATCGTCACCTGCTGTTTGTCTGACTGAGGCTTTAACTTTAGCACCATGAGCAAAAGTAGGAGATACAGTATGATATATGCAGTAAAAAGACTAGGCCATGCTGTGGGAACATGAACATGGCAATCCATCCAATAACTACTGAATCAACAACATGTTCCTCACCAAAGTAAACTGGATTCATCCTCCGGGAACCATGAATGTTGGTACCAAATGTTGTGCCAGTCCATTTAGCAGATTTTGAGATATTTCACTGGATAAATGAAAAGGTTAAATGCAAGTGGATCTAGATGAAAAGTCAGGATTCATCCTCTGGGGACCTTGAATATTTGTACCTGATTTCATGATCAATCTATCAAGTATTTGTCAAGACATTTCACTCTGGAAGTGGTGGACCAAAATACTAACCATCCTTAAAAGGTTTAAGTGAAGAGCAGACGTAATGGGAGAAAGAAATTCTGTGCACCTTAAAGAGGCGCTATGTTGTAGCTTTTGTCTAAAATCCTGTATATCATTTTCAGCCAACCGCTGCAACTAAACACCACTTGATGTCACCAGCAGACACGATCTGATTATCCAACGGTACAAAGTAAACGCCAGTTGATCATGGCACACATAAGCAGCTAGGAAATGTCCGCTGCTGTGCAACATGTGATTTTATACTCACCTGCTGCCTCCTTCTGTTTCCCCTCTCGTCCGCCAGCTGAAGAACAAGTTCATGAAAAAGATTCCTCGTGATGCCGAAGCCTCCAATGTCCTGATCGGTGAGGTGGATTTTCTGGACAAACCCTTCGTCTCTTTTGTACGTTTGGCTCAGGCCACGACTCTGGGAGGCCTCACCGAGGTCCCTGTGCCGACAAGGTGGGGGTGTCTCTCATGTCTCCCTGTGAATCTCTCTCTGGAGTGTGGGGGTTCTTGCATTAATAAGCCTCTGGACCTTCTGTTCTGACAGGTTTCTCTTCATCTTGCTGGGTCCTCCGGGCAAAAGCAAGTCCTACAATGAGATTGGCAGAGCTATCGCTACGCTCATGGTGGATGATGTAAGTGACTGCCACTGTCCCACACCGATAGGCCACACTCATTAACGCATTCAATGGATTACTTTGATTTGTATTTCTATGCCTTCCTGTCAGCTGTTCAGTGATGTTGCCTATAAAGCAAGGGACCGTGAAGACCTGATCGCAGGTGTCGATGAGTTTCTGGATGAGGTGATTGTCCTCCCACCAGGGGAATGGGACCCAAAGATACGTATCGAACCTCCCAAGAAGGTTCCATCAGCAGAAATGAGGCATGTACTTAATCACATTTAAACATGTAATAACTGAATTTGTTCGCCACTTGTTTGCAGTGGAAACAAGCAGTTACAGAGACTTTTAAACTTCTGTTGTTTCCCTGAGCTAAGCTGTTTGAACAGCTCCCCCAAAAAGTACGAAAATGATTTTACAGTTTCAGTCCCTTGCTTTTTCTTTTCTCCTCTCCTCCCATTGTTTTAATGGGTGGTGATGGTTCAGTGGATAAAACACATGCCTTTGGTGTGAGAGAGCCGGGTTCAAATCCACTTAAGCAAGACACTTAACCCCTAGTTGCTCCAGAGGCGTGCGACCTCTGACATATATAGCAATTGTAAGTCGCTATGGATGGAAATTAAATAGGGTGCTCTCTATGTCCATAAGCACGTGGCACAATACTCATTTTCCGTTTGAAAAGACAGTTGCAGATCAAATATGAGGATCAAATATGGAAGACAAGAGTCTGCTTGCACAAAAAAACTGCATCGTGTTGGGTGGATGGAAAACATGGAAAAAGAGTGTTGAATAAAGATGGTTAAGTTGATTTCAGCTCTTAGTGTTTGTATGTGGGTGTTTTTATGGGAATATGGATATTTCAGATCAATTTGAGAAACGCCTGTGATCATGTTTCACATTTTATCGTATGTCGTACACAGGTAATGGTCTTGACCAGGGTCTCGTCCTCATTTGGTCTTGGTGTTAACTTGGTCTCAACCCCTCAAATTCTTGGTCTTGTCTTGGTCTTGATACATCCTGGCTTGTCTGGAATTGTTCTTTGTTTGGGTGGTCTTGACTAGAGAACGCTGAGAGAACAGTTTAACAGTGAGCTGAAAGGCACTTATAAAGCTCCAGAAAGTCAAGAGGAACTGCAGATTCAACTGATAATTCTCTGTAGGTTCATGATTCTGAGCTTTCACATCATTACATTGTCTTCCCATTCATGTCCACACGTCTCCAGACTACTTCTTGACAAGTACCTCAAGTAAGTCCTGTCCAACCCCTGACGGCTTGTTCTGTCTCCATGTGTGCCACAGAAAGTCAGTGCTGAACCTGAACGAGCTGGGTCAAATGAACGGCTCGGCCGGCGGGGCGGCTGGAGGAGAAGACGATGAGCTTCCAGCGCCACATGAGCTTGGAGAGGAGCTGAAATTCACTGGGAGGTATGAGAGGACCGGAGATCTGCGTTGCAGTTGCATCCTGGTTCTGTCATCTTAACAATGTGCTCATCTTTGTTTTAACAGGTTTGGAGGTGGATTGTGGCTGGACATCAAACGGAAGATCCCTTGGTATTGTAGTGATATCTACGATGGCTTCCATATCCAGTCTCTCTCTGCTGTGGTCTTCATCTACCTGGGCTGCATCACCAATGCCATCACCTTTGGCGGACTGCTAGGGGACGCTACCGACAATTACCAGGTCTTCATAAAGACTACAACTAGGGGTGTCACGAATTTGAAAATGAGCTTTCGATTTCGACCTTCTCTCCTGCATACTTGTGTGTATCCGAAGGAAAAAACAAATTTCAAAGACGAGGCTGCGTAGCTTATCGGCAACTTGTGCCGGAGTCGAAAATGTATCTGCAGGATAAGAACACAGGAGGACGCAGTAGTAACGTTGCATGAACAAAGACTTTTTTTCTCTTCTGTATGCATTTTTCTGTGACTGTGGAAAACATGATGGCATTGGGAGAAACCACTTCTGTTACATCCCTCAGCAAGGCTAAAATAATCAAAGAGTCAAGGTGTTGCAAATAAAATATTAAGTTTATTAAACAAACTATGAAAAAAAATTGGATTAAAAATCCAAGCCAAATCAACCCCAAATACTCAAAACAAAGTCTGATGGGCTGCAAAAGAAAGGGAAGCCCTCCAGACCAGCCCACAAAGGGCCATAGGGTCTGGAGTCTCCCCCACCCCTAAACCTAAACCTAACCAAACAGACATTAAGCCACGAAAACAAGACTTCCAGAGTCATCAGAACAGTCAAATAACAAGAATCTACAAAAACACAGATCACAAACAAACTGCTGCGGCCGCAGCAGAAAGGCGTAGAAGAGTCCGAAACAAGGATCTCACCCCCACTTTATTGGCTCTTCCGTCAGTCAGACCAGACGTGATCCACCTGAGGGAAGAACAGAAGACATCATGACACTAAACAAGCCCGCTCCATCACATACTACAGTTCAGATAACCCACAAGGCCATGCTTCCTAAAACGGAGCTGGTGGCTTTGTACGTGTGGTTGTAAAGAACCCTTCTGCCCTCTGGTGACTCTTCTTATTGTTTTTATGTTTAACAGTTTTTCGACTGGTGAAATAAGTTATTGTTATTACTTTTTAAATTAATTATTTATATTTGACCATATGGCCTTTTCGTGGTACACACAAAAAGTAGGGCTATATGATTGTATCACACTTTCTTTTCAAAGAAGACCATTGTCAGGGCATAAAACAAGTGATATGTTGATCTTTGCCAATCAAGACTGGATAGTCTAACGATGCTAAAACCTGGAAACCACACTATTTTATTTGCTCTGGGAGATGCTGAAGAAAATGTTTAAATCAAAACTCCAATCGTTGATTTGGAGAATCGTGACACCCCTAACTACATAATGCACAAACCTAGAATATGTACACAGTTGACCTCACGTCTCTGTCTGTTCCTGATCTTTTCCAAAGGGCGTGATGGAGAGTTTCCTTGGCACTGCTTTAGCAGGGACAGTCTTTTGTCTGTTTGGTGGGCAACCTCTCATCATCCTCAGTTCAACTGGACCCATTCTCATCTTTGAGAAACTGCTTTATGAATTCAGCAAGTAAGACGCGCACAAGAGAAAGCACCCAAATGTGAACTGCACAAATAACCAGATAGGTGATGTAAGCACTTGTCTCTCTTCACAGGAGCAATGATATAGACTACATGGAGCTGCGTCTGTGGATTGGCCTTCACTCTTGTCTGCAGTGTTTGCTGCTGGTGCTCTCAGACGCCAGCTACATTATCAAGTACATGACCCGCTTCACAGAGGAGGGTTTCTCCAGCCTCATCTCCTTCATATTCATCTCTGACGCCATTAAGAAGATGGTAGATAACATGTTGTCACGTGGAACGGACGAACACTTTCACACAGACACAAGCTCAAGATCTACAAATTAACTGCACAACACTTAACACAAGATAAAACTGGCTGTATTTCACAGGTTGGAGCTTGGAAGTATTACCCAATCAACCGTGGCTTCAAACCTGACTACATCACTGCCTATAAGTGCGAATGCATCGCACCAGACCAGGGTGAGCCGTCAAACTCTTGTTTTGTTGTTTTACATGTTCTGGAATAACTTTATTTAGAGATGGAGCTTGTTAGAGACATTTCCCACCATACTACTAGGAATAGTTAAAAAGTTTGGAAAATTTGCTTTGTGTGAGAGTGAGATGAGAAGATGGATATCAACCTCAAGTCTGTGCACTAAGGAGCTGGAGTCAGGACGTGATTAGCCTAGCTTAGCATAAAGACTGCTAGCCTGGCTTTGTAAAGTACAGAAGTACACCTCTAAAGCTCACTAATTAAAACATGGTTTCTCGTTTGTTTGAGTCGTACCCCACCTGAAACTTAAAAATGACAGTTTGTGGTTTATAGTGATGTTACATGATTGGCGAACAACAGCCAGTTTGTTCTGCTGTGAAGTTCTAGCTACAAAACAGCTACAAAACCCCCGAAAACCACAAATTTTAGTTTTATATTCCTGTTTATGGAAACATTTAAATAATATTCTTGTTAATTAGTGAGCTTAAGAGGTGCTTTGATCCTAAGAATAAATGTTTTGTGTATTTTTGAATTTTGAACCCTGCTTCCAATCTGTAGGCTAAGCTAGGCTAACCAATTTGTGACTCCAGGATTGGTTTTAATTTTCTCATTTCGAATAAGTGTCTCACAAAATGTCAACCTGTTCTATTAATGACGTGACGTAATTTGACATGAACAGCTACAGGATTTGTCAGTTTGATTAGATGCAAAAATGTTTGTTCTTTACTCTGTGATGATTTGTGTATCTTGTCTGTTTCTGCCTCATTTTTGGGATGCTGTCTGATGAAGTGAGTACGCACATTTCAACTCTGGTAGAGCATGTTTGAACAATGTTTAAGTGACTTAATTAGAAGAATACTCCACCAAAGATGTGCTTTTAGCAAACACTCACTGCCTGTCTGAAAATCTGTAGGGAACTGAAAATGTCAAAAAGGTTTCAATGATCTTAAGTATTCCTTTAGAACGTTAAATATCCTAACTAAGCAACAGTTAAATTTAAAGGTCAGCATCCTTAGTGACTGTTTATTAACAGGTTAAAAGACAGACCACACTAAGAGCGATAACAATAACTATAAATAAATAATATTTAAAATTGTTCTAACTCAAATGTACATGTAAATTAACAATAGAAACACTGACAGCAAATCAAAATAATTTTACCTTAGACATACCCCCCACAGTCTTTGGCGTTGGGGTCTCGTAGGGTCGTTACTGATGTCCTCTTTGAAGATTACCAGAATGCCATACAAAAGTATGAATAAAATGTGTCGACATCTCTCGTAACAGAGTCTCCTACCTCTTCTTGTCTTTGAAGAATTTCACAAACCGATATACTTCTGGTTTTCTTTTTGTTTCTCTGCGCAATGCACAGCTGTAACATGTCATCAAATCCATTTTCCTACGCAGGCGGAGCGCGCAGTGTGTGCATGGGGCCACACATTACAGAACGTTCTCGAATTTTATAGTTATTCTTGTTAATGTGGACGGCCTTTAACACTGAAAAACCTGCTTCATCAGGACTGTGTGGTTTGATCAGATTTGCTCGAAGGTGTCATCAGATTTTAATTTGCGCAAACTATTTTCCAATTGAGTCTTCAAACCAGAGAGAAGAGGCCAGACAAAAGTAAAAAAGCTTTCAATCCAAACGTGCACAATGGAGCAGCTACAGAGCCAGCGTGCAGAGAGTCAGTGTTTGATACAAAAAACAATTAATAAAAATATTCCTTTAAAACCCAACATGGTTCATCAACATACATGCTGTGACATATTACGGCTCATTCACATCAGTCATTCTTTTTGATTCTGGTTCATTCATAGCAAACACTCCACTGGATTTTCATGTTACCCATGACTCATTGGGTTTCCGTCTTCTCCCTCTTGTGTTTTTGCGCTTTAGCATCTGTGCTGGGCTTGAATGTTTCAGCTCCACTCGCAGATGATAATATGACACTGTTGGTAAGTGCCAAAGACAGAAAACATCCCTCACATGAATCCTTTCTATCCTTCTTTGTGAAGTGAACTGCCAAAATTGCACTTAAGTTGCATCTCTAATTGTTTGGGGGTTTGTATTGTAAATGTTTTATACTGTAATGAACTGAAGCGGTAGTTTGACAGAAACCTGGCCCATATTTATTAAGCATCTCAGGGTAGGAAATTAGACCTCTGAGTGAGTGAGTATTTGTCATACTTTTAGAAGTAGGAGTAAAAGTATTTTATCACCTGTCTCTGCTGATAGTTAGTGGAGCTCCTTGTTCATAGCTGCCAGGAGATGGTGTGAGGACAGATGTTCTGGCAACATTGGATGACAAAGAGCTTATTAAAAGATAGTTTTGGCAAAAAACTGAATAATTTTTAGAAATGACTTGGTGAGGAGACCGCATGCTGCAGAAGAAGACTCTCCCGTTTGTTAAATTGATCCTTGTTTGCAACCAAAAGGTCGTTACCACACGCAAAAATGTTGAAGGGTCCACATTTGGTCTTAATTAAAACACTGTACAGGCCTAAAGTTACCTTCAAAAACCAGACGCTAAAATCACAAGTGCCAATACAAAAAAAAAGGAAAACCACAATAATTGGTCTAAATTTCTATTCTGTGGCACTGAAGGTTGGTGACATCACGCTGAAAGTCAGTGTAGGAAGTTCTGCTTCAACTTTTAGTGCGATTACTAGGATTGACTCTGAGATGTTTGACAAATACGGGTCTGGAAGTCCCCATGTTCTGTATTGTCTTTTCTTCTGTTATCGCTTGTCTTTTCTCTTTTTCGTGTCTGCTTCTTCTCCACCCGTCTTTCGATATTCCCTTCTCGGACCTGCTTCCCACCTTCCCCACCCCGTCTTGAACCCCTCCATCCCACCCTGTCGCCCATCTTCTCCCACTTTCCTCTTCCCCCCTTCCATCCTATCTTTGCAGTTTAACTTGACAGACCTGGACTGGAGTCAGCTCAGTAAGAAAGAGTGTGTGAAGTACGGTGGTATGCTGATGGGGAACTCCTGTAAGTATGTTCCTGACCTGGCCCTGATGTCCTTCATCCTCTTCTTTGGCACCTACTCCATGACTGTTTCTCTCAAGAAGTTCAAGTTTAGCCGCTACTTTCCAACAAAGGTAAGACAGTAGATAAGATTCAAAGACTTATTACGTTGAGTACGTTGTTTTTCCACAATGGCTTTACCCTACAGAAAAGTAAACCTGCATGTGAAATGCTAGACTCTTGTAATGTGTGCATGAAGGCATTCCAATATAAAGGAGAAGGCTGGCAATATTATTTAATTTTTATCTTATTTAATTGAAGACCAAACCAGCTGTTTGCGATCAAATATTGATCAGCTTTCTAAAATATATATCTAGATATATCTAGATATATCTAGATATATATATATATTAGTATTGTATAGTAACATTGCAGAAAACTTAAT
This sequence comes from Micropterus salmoides, assembly GCF_014851395.1. Classification (NCBI taxonomy): domain Eukaryota; kingdom Metazoa; phylum Chordata; class Actinopteri; order Centrarchiformes; family Centrarchidae; genus Micropterus; species Micropterus salmoides. Next base: position 4,478,700 of record NW_024041151.1, read on the forward strand.
TTGCTCATCAGTAAAATAGCATTACCTACAAATTTATAGCATGGTATTTTACTCTGTGAACTGTGTGGTTAACACCAAGGGAAGCTTTATCACTTTGTCGTGTAAATGACCTCATTAACTCAGATTACAAAAATACACTTCTTTGAGCTAAATGCTAATGCCACCATGCTAACATGCTTACAATGACAAAGTTAACATTCTGCTTAAACGTTCAATAAGTGCACCATTTTAGAGTATATACTTATATTTGCTAATTAATACTAAATCCAACATACACAATCCAACAAAGCGTATTGTTGCTAAAAACTACCACGGGTTTTGTTGCCGATAAAAAGAAGAATATCTCCAGCTTCATCCTTTAAAGCTTCTGAATATCTGCAGGAAACTTCTCCTTCTCCTTATCCAAAGCTTAAACCTCTGTATCTGTACCAGAATGTCCTCTACCATGTTGTCTTCTCCTCTGCTCTCCCTGAATGTGCTCCAGCTCCGTAGCCTGATAAGTGATTTTGCCATCATCATTTCTATCCTGATCTTCTGTGGACTGGATTGCCTGCTGGAGCTCGATACCCCCAAACTGCTTGTGCCCACTGAGATCAAGGTCCACTTTTCCCTAAAATGCCGCCTTCATCTTTCATCTTTTTTTCCCTCCCAATGATGTAGTTTTTATACATTTCTAATCAGTCATTGATTTAGTGTGGATTTGTCAATGTAATGATTTTACAGAGTATATCTTCTCTTTTTTTTTGTCCTGTCTTCATTTCCACTATTTTCTTGTACATACATATGTCTCCCCTCCTCACTGTTTGTCCTCCCTTTCTCTTGGTGTGTGTGTTGGTAGCTGAGGAAGCTAATCAGTGATTTTGCCATCTTCATGTCAATCATGTCCTTTGTGGGTCTGGATATGTTGATGGGGTTAGACACACCCAAACTAATCGTTCCTACTGAGTTTAAGGTAATTAGATTTTTCTGTTTTAATGTGTGTGTGATTACAACATATTACTGCCCTACTGCATGTGTGTGTGTTTTTCTTGTGGAAAGTACTTAAGTGCTTTTACTCAGGCACTGTACTTATAACTTTGAGGTTCTTGTACCTTAGTGTACTTTCTTTACATTCTATTTCTACTCATACTACTACTACTTTGACAGCTATGGTTCCAATTTACTTTTAAGATTAAGATTTTACAATAACTAATAGCTAACGGTAAAAATAAATAGTTAAAACTAGCTATCTGTATAAAGTAATTAAAACTAGCTAAATGTATACAGTAGTTAAAACTAGTTAACTGTATATAAAGTAGTTAACAATAGTTAACGGTATAAAAAGTAGTTTAAACTAGCTAACTATATATAAAGTAGTTAAAACTAGCTAACTGTATATAAAGAAGTTAACAATAGTTAACGGTATAAAAAGTAGTTTAAACTAGCTAACTGTATATAAAGTAGTTAAAACTAGCTAACTATATTTAAAGTTAAACCAGTTAACTGTATATAAAGTAGTTAAACTAGCTAACTGTATATAAAGTAGTTAAAACTAGCTAACTATATTTAAAGTTAAACCAGTTAACTGTATATAAAGTAGTTAAAACTAGTTAACTGTATATAAAGTAGTTAAACTAGCTAACTGTATATAAAGTAGTTAAAACTAGCTAACTGTATATAAAGTAGTTAACAATAGTTAACGGTATAAAAAGTAGTTTAAACTAGCTAACTGTATATAAAGTAGTTAAAACTAGCTAACTGTATATAAAGTAGTTAACAATAGTTAACGGTATAAAAAGTAGTTTAAACTAGCTAACTGTATATAAAGTAGTTAAAACTAGCTAACTGTATATAAAGTAGTTAACAATAGTTAACGGTATAAAAAGTAGTTTAAACTAGCTAACTGTATATAAAGTAGTTAAAACTAGCTAACTGTATATAAAGTAGTTAACAATAGTTAACGGTATAAAAAGTAGTTTAAACTAGCTAACTGTATATAAAGTAGTTAAAACTAGCTAACTATATTTAAAGTTAAACCAGTTAACTGTATATAAAGTAGTTAAAACTAGTTAACTGTATATAAAGTAGTTAACAATAGTTAACGGTATAAAAAGTAGTTTAAACTAGCTAACTGTATATAAAGTAGTTTAAACTAGCTAACTATATTTAAAGTTAAACCAGTTAACTGTATATAAAGTAGTTAAAACTAGTTAAGTGTATATAAAGTAGTTAAACTAGCTAACTGTATATAAAGTAGTTAAAACTAGCTAACTATATTTAAAGTTAAACTAGCTAACTAACTTATGGAAGCGTATAGAGGACTAATTTCAAATTATCCCGCAAACTTAAAAATGAAAATGTAATCCCACAATAACATTATCATTTTCCACATATGTACATGTTATTTAGGTAAAAATGAAAATGCAATCATCCAATTTTCATTTTCATTATCACATACTTTTGTGAGCATCCTAGGACCATATTAAAATGAAAATACAGCATTTGACATTCAATTTTCTTAACCTGCTCTCAAGTGGACATTATTCAAATGCAGTTAGCAAAACACTTCCCCCAGTCTTTTGCATTTACATGTCCATGTCCTCATGGTCTTTTAATTTCAAAATTAAAATTAAAATGCCATTTCCTAACAATGAAAATGAGAAGAGCATTTGACATTTCATTTTCAAAGACTTAGTCTGCTCTATATTGGACTTTATTCAAATACAATGAGTGAAATAGCTCCCCCAGTCTATTGCATTTACATGTCCATAGTAATATAAAGTAGTTAAAACTAGTTAACTGCATATTAATTAGTTAAAACTAGTTAACTGTATATAAAGTAGCTAAAACTAGCTAGCTGTATATAAAGTTGTTAAACTAGTTATATAATTGAGATTTTTAATTTGTTTTATTAGTGCAGATGTAAAGCATTTGATTCTTTAAGATGGATGTGTGCAGTCACCTTCTCTCCTTTTTATCTTTGGCATATATTTACTATATATATATTTTTCATTATGTGTGTGTATGTGTGATCAGCCAACTCGTCCTGATCGTGGCTGGTTGGTGATGCCATTTGGTAAGAACCCCTGGTGGTGGTACCTGGCCAGCTCTGTTCCTGCACTCCTGGTCACCATACTCATCTTCATGGACCAGCAGATCAGCGCTGTCATAGTCAACCGCAAGGAAAACAAACTTAAGGTCTGAAAATACAGGACATTCTCAGAAGAAATACAAAGCTTCAAAATACATAAACCCAAACAAGCTTATTTTACAGGAAACCCATTTTAAATGTGTCAGTTGTCTTTATTATCTTAACTGGCCTGCTAACTGTTATCAGTAAATATAACATCACTTTTAAATGTAAATTAAATTTTAATATTATGTGTGTAATATTAAGTGGATTACTAATGTAATTGTTTAAAAGTGCAAACATTTTTAGAGTTACTTAACATTTAACTTTTCTCGCAGAAGAAAAAGATATAATATAAAGAAACCTAAATTTGGTCTGGACCTTGCTGCATTTTGCTTTCGACCTGTCCAAACGAATGTTCCAGTATTTGATTCAAATGCAGGTGTAGGTATGAAAGCACCCTAGGAGGTCCTCTACACCTCAAACTTGTTTACATTGAGGACCTCTAAACTGTCACAAATTACACAGCAGTCCCCCATTTGATTTGAAGATTATGTCCCACTGTCACCCATCTGATAGAATTTTGTATATTTTAGAAAAGAAAGTGTATGAAATCCACATCTAAACTAGTCATACCTTATGTCAATAGTAAAAATAAATTGTTCCCCTTCTTGCCGGCGACCCCCTGGAACCCCCTCAAGGACCCCTGGGGGTCCCCCGGATCCCACTTTGAGATCTGCGGTTCTCCACAAACTGCAATACTCTAATTCTTACTTAATGTAGAAACAAGATAAATTTGTGATAAGGCTATGTTATAGTTTTGTTGATGTCAACTACCAAATACAGAACTGGAGTTTTAATTTTTCAAAAAATAATCAGAATTTTAATATTAGTACAAAAATTTGATAAATTAAATATTAGTCCAATTTTCAGAAATTGTTCACCGCTACAATCGTGGTTAGACTTGAATGATTTTTGACCTTCTACCCAACTGCAGAAAGGTTGCGGTTACCACTTGGACCTGTTCTGGGTGGGTGTGCTGATGGCTGTGTGCTCCTTCCTGGGTCTGCCCTGGTACGTAGCAGCTACTGTCATCTCCATCGCTCACATCGACTCTCTGAAGATGGAGAGCGAGTCCAGCGCTCCTGGAGAGCAGCCACAGTTCCTCGGAGTCAGGTGAGACTATCCTGCAAGGGCGTCACTTTGTGTTGAAAAGTGGTGGGGACATAGGGGCTCAGGTTAGGGGTGTGAAGAGAAACTTAGCTCTGGAAATCTCACGATACGTGATTCTAGGTTCACGAGAACGAGACAAAGATCCTTAAACAGTGTTTTAAAGATATCCTCAATGCCAGCATATATGAGCGGAGGGTCAAGGGGGAGCTCCCCCAGGACATTTTGATCTGTACACACTTAATTTCCTGCATTCTGGTGAAAGTTTCTGCACCAATTTATGGTGGAAATGTTTTTATTTTTGGAAAAGGAAACACAAAATTCAGGTGCACGTGACGTTTCAAAATATATAAATATAATAGAATCAAATGCAGTGCAGCTTTCAGGCATTTTGTGTAGCTTTCAGATGTGTTTGTTCTGTAAATCAACTTTTCTCATTTAACATCATCCCTGCTGAGGCAACACGTATGTAGGCATGATTTAGTCTGTCCTCCTCTTTGTCATGTTCACAGGTAGAGAACGAAAAACGTGGCCAAAAAGAAACTGTGTCCAGAAGTTGTTAAATTTGCTGATTGGTGCATGCCCGTTTATTTTATAATCAGTAACTTGTTTGTTTTGGCATAAGTTACTTTTTTTGGACAATGCACATTTGTTTCTTCTATATGTTAATTGCATTTCATTGTTTTCTTAATTTACAAGCCTTTCTAAATGCATTTTCATTTGTTATTTAACTATAAGCTATATTTCAGAACGTTTTTTTTTATAAATTATACTTTTAAAAAAGTGGTGGGGACAAAATCAGCCATTTCAAAAAGTGGAGGCGACATGTCCCCAGTGTAAATGACACCTGTGCTATCCTGAGACTGTGTGTGTGGGTAAATAATTTCCACCACATATAAATTTAACACCATATAATTCTGTGTTGGTAGGGAGCAGAGGCTGACGGGCATTTTGGTGTTTGTTATGACTGGACTCTCAATTTTCCTCGCTCCCGTTCTCCAGGTATGTTAGCAGACGCCAGCAACGAACAAGGAAGATAATGTGATGTTTCTTTTTTTTTCATCATTTGATTTGCTTTTCACCTATAATGTTGTATTTTAACTGCTGCTCTGTTTAATTCAGTACATCCCCATGCCAGTCCTGTATGGAGTGTTCCTCTACATGGGTGTGGCATCACTGAGTGGCATCCAGGTAGATCAAAGATGATATATCCGTGTTGTCTTATTAGAGCCCAGGCTTTTATTTGCTTCAGTCACTGAATTATATACTATCACTAACTACATTTGGGACAGGCCTTTAATTCCTTTCCCACAAAACTCTTGCTCAACAAAGAAATAAGCTACTATCAAATTGTTTATTCCAACCAGCATGACTACTATCAATTAATTTCATCTGCTGTAGCTCTGAGAGACAGACAGAGAGAAGAGAGAGAGCAGGTACTTTAAGAGGTTTTATATATAAAGAACTTCTATTAAAACCAGACCAGGCTTCTAATTGAGACCTGCGTTTATTTGTCAAAACCAACGTGTTCTCACTCCCGACTCGTCACATATTGACGCTTGGTCGAGGCCCTTTGGTTAACGCCCTGGGTACACATTAAACGTCATTTTTCGACGTTTAATGCTCCGGTGTCAAGTTAGCAATGCTTAGCAACAACAAATATGCAACGTCCGGTAAAGTTAGAAACAATTAATATGCAAAGTCCGGTTACACTTTCAAAATAAAACGCTAGAGTTTCATTTTGAAACATCACATTATTAAAGTTGTGAAACACTGCAGTTTGGTTAGGTTTAGCAAAACTATTTGGTTAAGGTTTGGAAAAGATCATGGTTTGGGTTAAAATAACTACGTACGTCAGTTAATACGTAAGTTAACGTCACTTGCGTAACTTACTTTACGTAACTCACGTAGACTAACTTAAATAAAAATATTTAATGCTGACTCTTTGTTTCACACGGGACAAGAACCCTGGACTCCTGGTTTAAAGTCCGGGTTCTGGCCCTCCATCCACCCAAACCACTCCTTACTACCTACCTTTACTGTCAAAAACTGACACTACAGGGCTTCCCCCACTGCGTTGAGCTATGACGCTAGGGATCCCCAATGTGTTACAAACTGATGCCAATGGGTCTTGACCATGCGCCAATGTGTGACAAGGTGGGGAGTGAGAGCGTGTTGTCAAAACATGCAGCCACACCAGGCCAGTAAAAGGGTCAGGTGCCTAATTGGGACTACGCTTCTAATTGAAGTTTTACAGTATATTTAACATTGAGGCTTACTGATGCTGGATTTTTGAGGTCAATACATACAGTATGTCCAGTTTTTAAACATCTTATTGCGATTTAAACGGCTGTAACGAAGAGATTATTGGCAAATTTACCTGAAAAAGTACTTAACTAAATGATTATTATGAAAACAGCTGTCTGTCGATCAACTCAACTAATAAATGTATTGAGGGTTTCAGCTCTAAACAAGTGCTCTGAATAATTAAACTTCTGACTGAGAACACCTGAGGACACGTTCTGCGTCTTTGTGTTTCAGTTCTGGGAGCGTATGAAGCTGTATCTGATGCCAGCCAAACACCAGCCGGACTTCTCCTTCCTGCGTCACGTTCCTCTGAGACGCGTCCATCTTTTCACCATCGTCCAGATCGTCTGTTTGGCCGTCCTCTGGATCCTGAAGTCCACCTTCCTGGCCATCATCTTCCCAGTAATGGTAAGTGTACTATCCTGTATCTCGGTCACTCATTGGTCTTTTGATTGAGGTATTTATCAAGATATCAGATAGTAACATGTTTGTTTTATTACATTTAGGGTTGATCTTAGTTTGATGAAGATACTTAGGGGGTTTGGTGGTTGGACATTGTTTGTGTCCTGGTCTAACAATCCTGGTTTCTTTTGCCATGTGACCACCAGCAGACGTTATCTATTGGTTTCTGCTGGGATGTTTTTTGACTAAATAGAAGAAAAAGGACAGGAAATACAGTCACAAATGGCTGACTGTGAATGTGTTATCAAGGACCAAAACACTTTAAGCCGAAACATTTTAAGTCCTAATATAAGTGAACAACAATCAACTTTACAGCTAATGCCACATTCCTTTCATGTCCAGGGAACCATAATTATGAGCAGCCAAGTAGGAAAAAACATTGACATCAGCCTCCGAGCTGTAATTCAGAGTCTGAGACATTCCTGACAGCTATGATATCTGTAACTTGACAAAAGAAGTGTCAACAAAGTGGACGTCAGTTACAGTCGATTCTGCTACACATCGTTTTTATCTGGTGTCACGTGTTAACAAACTGCTCCACATATGTACCAGAATAAAAAAGGCTCATTAAGGCTTTTTATTAGGCTAGTGAATAGTTAATGCTCCCAAGTCAGAACAAAGGGATGTGTTCCTATTCTTTGTCTAAACATAAAAGAGGCACGCTTAGCTACTGAGCTAAGTATTTAGCTAATACATTGACTTTTTTGTGTTTTATTTAATTTTCTATTTGCACATTAAAATTAAAAATCTAAATATCATAAATACATTTTGAAGTTTGGCTAAGGGTAGAAGAGTTTGTGTATCAATGAGGGACGCACCAATCCGACTTTTTCAGTCCCAATACCAATAGCTGGGCTTTGGGTTGCAGCTGGTGACGAGTATCGTAAAATCAATGAGCTGCTCACTGTGAAGAAGAGGCCGGGGATTATTCTTTTTTATGTAACATCAGGCTTGACATTACTTCCTAACTTAGTAAAACAAAATGCGATGTTGGCTCTCCTAGCAAGATGTTCGGGTCTACTGACGCACTGCTGACGCGTCTCGTAAAAGCAGTGAAGTTTTATTTAAAGTGCAAAATCACCAAAAGATATGGTCCCAATACACTTTACAAAATGCTTTGGAATTTAAAAAAATAAGCCGTAAAATACAGAATCCATGTGATAAAACACAAGATAAAATCAGAATAATATCAGCAAAATAAAATAATAAAAAACGGTTAATAATTTAAAGTTTGCCCAATTCCAGCCCTAACTAAAAGCTTTATCAAACAGGAAAGTCTTAAGTCTAGCCTTAAAAGTGATGTTGTCAGATTCCCAAACCCAAATTGGGGCCTGGTTCTATAGTAGAGGCGCTTGATAACTAAATGCTCTGGATCCTGCTCTCACCTTAGTGACATTAGCCACCACAACTGTAAAACGCTTGTAATTACATACAATAGATCGGGCCCCTTGTCACGATACCTGATCCAGCTATTATGAGTCCGTATCGGCCCAATATCTGACGTCAGTATCAGTTTGCTACTATCAATAAAAAGCAAAATAAGTGTGAAAGCAACAGACTATGTGCATTAATGCTAGAGCTGTGCATCTTCACTGGTCTCACGATTTGTTTCGATTATGATTTTCAGGTCAACGGTTCGATTCTATATCTCGAAGCGTCTCGATGCATCAGCTCAAGGGTTACGGTAGCCTTCATCACTTTAACACATAAAGCTAAAAGAAACGTCTGATCGTTTTCCTTCATTTTGAGCTTTGACCGCAGCTTTTTTAAAGACGTCACCTCGTTATGTCCTCTTCTTCTGCGATGGTTTAACGGCAGCGATCCACCCGCTGTTTATCGCCATCAGTCATGTTCTCACAGCGGCAGGGGATGGAGCCAAAGTCGCATTTTCGTTTGCCGACTTTCTGAAATTCGGTTAACGTTTGTGCTACATTTGGATGGAAACCTGTATTTTCCTGAACTTTATGTGCGGTAAACTGTGTCGCGATATTAAGTCGACATTTCCGGCACCTTGAGTCCAACGTTCAGAGGCAGAGTGAGGCGGTGGCTTCTTTTATCCACCGGTTTGATTCCTCTGTGTGTAGATTCTGGGTCTGATGCTCGTCCGGAAGCTGCTGGATCTGATATTCTCGCAACACGACTTGGCCTGGCTGGACGACATCCTGCCAGACAAAGACAAGAAGAAGAAGGAGGATGAGAAGAAGAAGAAGAAGGAGAAGAAGGCGGCAGAGCCGGAGAGCGACGAGGAGGTGAGGGAAATTGTCCACAAACATGAAATCAAACACGAGATTACTCTGCACATTCTGCCTGCCAAACACACAGCTGCTGTAATCTCCAAAGCTGGCGAGTCTCTTTTCTTGGTGCTTTAAATGTCACTCCATCTGTTGTGGGTGTGTCGCGGGTTTGTTTTCTCTGACTAATACTGTACTGTATGTTTCTCCTCTCTGTCCCACAGTGTTGCTGAAAAGGCACTGTACAACACTTACTACAGTCTTTTTGTCTGTCCGTCCTCCTTTCAGCCCTCCCACTGTGTTCCACCACTTTAGAGACGAGTTGTTCAGTGTTTTAGCATCTTTGTGCCCGTCATGTCTTCAGCCAAAAGAAAAGAACTGAAGCTGCTCCTTGGCAGTAGCGTGAGGACTGTGATTGTCCACTGATTTTGAAGGATAAGGCTAGCGCTATTCTATATTTCTGTCAACAAATCCGGCCGCGATTTACGGTTGGGTGGCACCAGAGAGTGAAACGAATCCTTGTGTAATAAATATGTTTGTGTTGTAAGCTGGGATTGGCTCCGGCCCCCCCGCGACCCTGTACGCAGGATAAGCGGATGTTTGTGTTGTAGCGAGAACTAACAGGACCAGTTGGTAACTTACGGTAACCGGCGAGCTAAATGCTAGCCAAAGAGAGCCGAAGTGGAGGCGCCACGTTCTGTTCCAGAAGTAAGAAAAACTTCCCGTTACATTCGCAACAACGCTAATTACCAAAAGGTCCAGCTTTTGAACAGCATGTTTTGTGGTTCACGCCATATATTTATCGTAAATTAATATTTTAAATATTAATTTAAAAATGAAGTCCCGTTAAGATAGAGATCTCTTTTGCAATTAGGTGCAGCCTGGACAAGACAGGCAGCAGCATAAATAAAATAAAAATGACTCACATTTCAAAAGAGTCAGATTCACAATTTAAAAACATTTACGTATTGAGGACTCTGCCTCTAATTCTTTTATTTTGGATTTAAAGCATTTAACGAGGTTAATTCATTGAGTTTCAAGTCCTTCTGCAACGTATTCCATGTAGGGCTGGACGATACGGCCAAAAATGTTATCACGATAAAAAGTTTCATATCTTTCGATATCGATAATTATCACGATAAGTATCAAATAGTTTTGTCTTTCATGTTTAAAGGCTGATTTTTGCTCCTGAGTGAAAGTTGAAGAAACCAGATGGTTAATTGCGGTTTAAACTTTTCTTTATGGTCAACACTTGATGTCAAACAGTGGATCACTTCACAAATCTGAGATTCACATTCAAAATATTTATGATAAAATCTTAGTTAACAATATCTTTAATGTAAAACCTTTTTCAGTCCTTTTTCCTCAACAGAATAAACATCTTAATAAGAAAAATGAAGTCCTAATTCGTGTACGATTCAAGTGAATAAAATAAAACATTTATTGAATATTTATTGAACATTTGTTATATTGTTATTGAAAAAAATTATAATTCGATTTGATTATTGTTATTGTTTATTGTCCAGCCCTAATTCCATGCTGAGGGTGCAGAATACATAAATGCCCTTTTTCCAGTTTAAGTACGGGTTTTTTGGCAAAGAAAGCATAAACAAGAGCGTTGTCCGGCACTTTTCTGCGTGATAAGAACGCATGTGTGGCAGCAGACCAAGAACTGCCTTAAATATAAAGGTGTACCAATGACAGAGTCTATGTGTGGCCAGAGCAGCACCTCCTACCTGAGAGTCGAACTCACAGTGGTGAGTCAGAGCTTTGCAATTGGTTATGAACCTCAAGGAATCGTGGTAAGCTGTGTCAACCATATGAAGACTCGGTGCTAAAGTATGGACATTTAAAAGATCCCCGTAGTCCAGAACAGATAAACAAGTGGCGGCCACAAGTTGCTTTTTTACATTAAAGGAAAAAGACAACTTATTTTTAAATACAGGTGAACTTTGCAGGTCTGTCACGCTTACGCTGTTTTAAATGCTGGCGTGGCCCGGCCTTTACTCTGTCTCTCAGTGCTGTCTGACTTCCTGTCTGTGGCTTTCAG
>NW_024041151.1:4490528-4515424 GCF_014851395.1 Micropterus salmoides
ATCAATAAATATTAATGAGCCTGATCCAGAAGCAGCCATGCAGCCCAAGCCACGACATCATAAGCAGTTCCTTTCTTTCTCCATCACTTTGGCCTTTCCATCACTTTGCTAGAGATTAATCTTGGTCTCATCAGTCCATCAGATTCTGCTCCAGAACTTTTGCGGCTCATCTCTGTTCTTCTTTGCAAATTTCTTGCCAAGAGTTCAGAGCTTGTGTAGCAGAAAGCCGACTGCATTAAGGGTTACGCACATAAACTACATAAAGTGCTGATCATCTAGCATCTAAAAACCTTTAATTAGGCATGAAAACATGACGAAGTATTCAGCTGGAAAGTCATTCTGAACTTCTTATTTCTATTTGTAATGAGCAGATGTGACCAAAACAGTGAAACACTAAAACATAGGTCTGTTTGAAACCTTCTGACTGGCAGTGTGAGATGACAGACCTGGTGGAGATCGGTCATAACTCCCACAGCTGTTCTTGCATAATATTCCTGGCCTACGTCGCAGCCAGCACTTTACCTCCCGCCCTCGCCGTATCTGCAACCATCCTGCTAAACAGCCACTTACAGAAGAAAAAAACACTCGTGCAGCAGCTACTTTGACATGCTGTGAATTTATCTGCGCAGCAGTGTTTTGCAGGGGGGCGAGCTATTGTTTTACAGAGAGAATGAAAGACACGTTGATGGTCCGAAGGGAAAATGGATCTGTAAACCATCAGAGACCGCATAAGGCTTGGCCAGGAGAAACGTCGAACCCCCCAACAAGAGAATAAACACAAGGCCTGCCTGTTTGTTAGCCGTTTCAGAGCTGCTAAGAGGACTGCTGGATGGTGTGCAGCATAAGAGTTTAGGCTAACATTAGCAGCCCTGTCCTGCTGTCTACTGAATTGGTGGAAGTTTATGACTTTTTCAAACTATTTTGTTAGCCTTTGTCCTCAAAGCTTTTCTCTGGTAAAAATTAAACATACTGTTTGAAAATACTTAAATAGAGATAAATAACGGCCTGATATTACATCGTTTCTCACTATACTAGTATTATAATAGTAGAGCAAAGTCTTTTCTTTATACCATTTTGACCGCCCTTTCTATGGTTCTTGTTTTCAATCGAGCCAGCTGCAAAAATGCTACAATTCAGCTCAATTAGCCAGATAGCTACCGTAGTTGATCAGAAATGACAAGCTGCTTTTGTTTTCTGATTTTAGTTTCAGAAGCTTGACAGAGATCTGCAACAGTAACCGAGGGCACAACGAGCAGTAAGGTGAGTGTTCAACAGCCCCTGGACAGCATCTCTGACGGCTGACACTTTTATATTGTCTCATGGTTCATCCCATCATCGTCAGGTGAGACAATGCTACTGGGAAAACAAATCATATGCACTTTGTGTTATCTGGTTTTATAGCTTATTGCTATTTTTTTATATTTGCATGTGTTCAGGTCGGTACTTCACTGTACTGTTATCGAACATGTACAGTGAAGTTACAAAAACTTCCTATTTCATGGCGAATCATTGATTTTTGACGCCACAATGAGGACACACCCTTCAGTGAAAATGCACCATTTGTACAACGTTCATCATCTCCAATGTCTTTTCATTGCACTGCAAAAAAATTAAATAGATCTGACTTAATGTCTAGGAGATCGTTAAAGTGTGGAGCCCTTAAATCGGCAAAAACCGCTATATGATCAAAAATATCCGACTTCCTGTTGGGTTTAGGGAATCACTTCAAGAGGCTTTTCTTGTAATTGTGGACAAGATAAAAGTGCCACAAACATTTCATACATGTTCTGTAGGTGAAACGTGCCGCGGGGGGCTGCTTCGTTCGTCACTTCCTGTTGCCGGGAGGTGTAATTCTGACAGCCAACACATGCTACATATTTATAATTGGCAACTTGTGTGAACTATATTTGTCAATTATATATTTATTTCTTAACTATGAGCATGTCATCACAGCTCCGTCAGCACTGTAACACACTAATACAACCTCTTATTAGGTGTAAGTACAGGCTCAGCAGAGTGAAACAGAGAAACTCACACCGCAGTTAGCTAGATATGCTAACGACCAACCACGGCAGAGCGCTTCCTCACACAGCCAGACACGTTTCAGCAGAGCACAACAGCAGCCTCGTCTTTAACAACATCCTTTTAACACCTGCTTCACCAGGGCAGAAGCCACGGTACTCAACACCTGTTCAAATTAAAGACTCAAATTGTTGGGAGTCAAAATACATAACAATCTCTCATGGCTCATATCATATACAGGGTATAGAAATCCTCACTGTACATTCACACAGCACTACAACTGTTAGTCTTGGTAAAGTCTGTTTGTTTAAATTGGACAATACTTTAAGACCAGGAAGGGAAGAATATATTCAACATCACGTGCAGAGAGGAAACAACATATAGACCTTTAGATTAAATTTGCATATAAATATAACACCTTAACACACTTGTTTTTCAACTGGCTGGAAGGTTTAAACAATCGGTCTATAAAATGTCAGAAAAAAGTGAAAAATGTCCATCTAAATTTTTCAGAGCTGAAGGTCGTGTTTTGTCAGATCAATGGTCCAAAACTCAACATATTCAGTTTACATTAAGTCAAAGTAACTATTTTGAGAATTGATTAATTGCTCGAGCATTATCTTTGTGCTTTAACATTATTTTGAAGAAATATTCTGATTTGTATGACTGAAGATTTTGAGCATTAAACACTTAAATTTCCTGCATTCTGGAGACATTTTCTGCACCAATTTATGGTGGAAATGTCTTTATTTATATGAAGGGAATCAAAATTCAGGTGGCAGGTGACAATTCAAAAAAAAAGAAAAACCCTAATGGAATAAAATAATGCAGTAATCAGCAGTTTGTTTTTTTAGCTTAATTTACTTTTTGGGGCAATGCACATTTGTTTCTACTATATTTAAATTGCATTGCATGTTTTCTTACTCTGCAAATAAACCTTTCTCAAAACATTTTCATTTCTTGTTGAAAGCTATTTTTCAGAACATTTTTAACTCAAGCGTCCAAAAAGTGATGAGGAAAAAATCTGCCATTTCAAAAAGTGATGGGGGGGCAACTGACAACTAAGAGCTTAAGTAATAATTTTTAAGACAAAAAAGCCAAACATTGCCCAGTCCTAGCTCATAAATTGTGATGATTTGCTGCTTCTCTTCGTCTCACGTGGCACTACATTCAACAAAAATTATATTTAAAGGCTGTTGGTTGAATAAAATAGGCATTTTGGTCAGATCACTGTTGGCTAATAATCTGCAGAATAATCAATATCGACAATAACTTTGCTGCTTTATATTATGGAACAGAGTAAGCACATTAAAGAAGTTGCAAGACAGATTAATTGACTAATTATTTCACATCAAAACACATTTAGAGACTTTCTTTTCGGAGTTTGCGTTCTCATGTGACAGTAAATTTTATATATATATTTTTTTTTTACATCTAAAGGCTGTTGGTTGAATAAAATATGCAATATGAAAAGATCACTGCGGGCTAATAATCTGCAGAATAATACATATTGAAAATAACTTTAGTTGCAGTGCTTTGTGTTGTATATTGAAGAAGCTGTAACCAGAAACAGTTTTCTGTTGCTCAACAGATTAAATGACTAATTCTTTCACATCTAAACACTTTTATTTTTGGAGTTCGCGGGGGCGGGACCATGGAAACTGTATTTCTCTCTTCTGGTGATTTTGGAAACAGTATTTGGCTAAATCCAATCCTCATCTCCCCACCATTACATTTCCAGATGTTTAATGGGGTTTGGTGTGACTCTCTTTCCGCACAGGAGTGTCCAGCTAAAACCTCAAATGACAACAGCAACAGCAAAAAAATCCCTCTCGTCCAATAACTAACGCAGACAGGCTGAGGAGTTAGCTTAGCTTAGCTTAGCTTAGCTTAGCTTTGTTTATAAACACAGAGGCGGAAGCTTCAACACGCGGTGAGACAAGCGAAGAAGAAGAGCTCACAACAACAACAACAACAACAACATGTTAGTTTGCTCCTCACCTACAGCTTCACCCTGTTCGTCCGACGGTGTGTTTTGTTGATTAAATGTTTTCTTTGGTTTTAAGAACTCAGAAGAGCTGCACCGTGGAAGTCGGCTGCTACGTCATCATCAAGCGTCACCCCTGAACAGGCGCGCAGAAAGTGATCCGATATGAAGCAGTGAGAGGGCCAATCGATATCAGTATCGATACTTGTTATTGTTAAAAGTTGTGCACCTCTCATCTCTTTATTGTACATGTAACATGGCGACAATATACAATGAATCTGCTTTGGTATTTTGGTGCAAAACAATAAACATAGTTGGTAGAAATAATTGAAAAGATAAAGCAAGTGCTGCAGGCCAAGAATAATAAATACAATACTGACAATAATAAATATTTATTATTATTATATATTTTATTATTATAAATACAATAAAAGGTTCTTATTTATATTTATCCTATATATTAAATAATATGTACAGTTTTTGCTAAATTACAGTTTGTGCAGGGATGTACTGTCCTTGTGGCGAGATGTTACTTTTCCCAGTAACTAGTAGTGTAAGGGATTATTTTCAAATACAGTAATAATAATATAGTTATTAATCCAATTAACTCTGCATCACTGCGTTACCAGAACACACCATCTTTGACATGAATGCACGACTGCGCAGCAGCTCGGCCCCGGCAGTTCAAGTCGAGAAGCGGGACCTTATATTGTTGAAGTCGGCTGCTTAAGCTTCTTTTGAACTTTTTATTTACAGCATTATATGTTGATATTTAAATCATTGTATGCTGTATATTATATCCTTTTTGTGTCCGGGATCGGAGGGGTCAGCCACAACCTTTCCTCCTCACCTAAGAGTCCTGTTGGTGTACAGGTCCTGGAGCCAGAGGAGTCGCACAAAATTCTGGACCCTGTACATAGGTATTCTCTATGGGCCCCTCCCTGCATCCACGGCTATTACGGCCCTTTATCCCTCAAGTCCTAAACCTCTGCCTGGAGGGATGCTAGTTGCAGCTCTTAAATCAGTGGAATTTATTAACATAACAAGACAATAAATTAAGAACACCAAAAACACAAGAACATAACACAAAATGTCCCAGCTGAGAGGCGGCAAGACCAGCAGTCCCAAATCAAAAAAGCATCTCTTCTGACACATGCACAAGAGCTTTTAAAGACCGCCTTCCAAGGCAATGTGGACTTCGTTCAGTAATCAGCTGGAGCACTCCGGGAGCAGAACTAGAGGACAGAAGAGAACATGGACACAGCACAGGGAAACACATACAGCCGTAACACAGCCTTCACCTTCTCTGCAGAGTGAATGATAAGCTGTAGTCTGCCCTTGTCCTTGGCAGTGGCAGCATCACCAGATGGTGAAGGAGGAGGTGAGGATTAAGTAAATGATGGAGGGATAGAACCATCATATTGTCTGTGGCATGTTGAACTTCCTCATCTTCTGAGCTTTCTTGGTGACGGAGCTGCTGTTCAGCTGAGGTCCTGGGTGACGATGGTGCTCAGGAAGAGGAAGGACAAAGGTTAAAAGTAATAGTAAAAAAATAAAAGGACAAAAGACAGTAATATAAAATAATAACTTCAAGTCATAGGCAGGCAATAAAATCCAATATCTTTAAAAATGAACGTGGAGAGTAATATGTCATCAAGATTTAAGAGGTGAATTCATTATTAACAAGCCACTTCTGAATACATTTGAATTTCCTCCAAATAATTAGCCAAAGATGATGAATTATTTTTACCATTCTCTGTTATTTGCTTAATCACTTACACGTTTAAACACAAGCCAGTTTTCAGTGGTAAATAACAAATGTTCATTGTGTGAATTCCAGTGGTGGAGTGTAACTAAGTACAAATACTTAAATACAAATTAAAGGTACTGGTGTTTTATTTGAGTATGTCCATTTTATTTTTTCACTCCACCACACCTCAGAGGGAGATATTGTTCTTTTTACTCCACTACATTTCTTTGACAGCTTTAAATAATTTGCAGATTAAGATTTTTTACACACAAAACATAAAAATGAATATTTCTCTGTGAACGCTAATAGAGTAAAAGTATAAAGCAGCATAAAATGGAAACACTTAAGTAGAAGTATTTTAAAGAAAACAGTTCATGGTAATAAAGAAACATGTCACCCAGTTTTTTGGACTATGATGGAACTCTATGATGCAGAGGAAGAAGACGCACTGTAGTTGGTCCCCCATTGCAGCTGTAACAGATCCAACTCGTCTGGGAAGGCTTACTACAAGATGTTGGAGATTGTCTGTGGGATTTTTTTCCCGTTCATTCAGACGAGCATTTGTGAGGTCAGACACCGATGTTGGACGAGAGGACCTGGCTCGCAATCTGTTCTAATTCATCCCAAAGGTGCTGGATAGGGTTGAGGTCAGGGCTCTGAGCGGGCCAGTCAAGTTCCTCCACACCAAACTAGGAAATAATTTCTTTATGGATCTGGCTCAGTGCACGAGGGTATTGTCATGTTCATACAGGAAAAGGCCAAACACAAACTATCTTAATTGGTATGTTGTTGCATTAAGATTTCCCTTGACAAAAACCACACCTTGACCACCGCCCCTCTCAAAAGTTTAAGGACAGACGTGTCCCAGTACTTTTGTGTATATAGTGTATCTCTTGCTCTGGGTGGTTTTGGTTTGGCTCTGCACATAAAATATGATGTGAACCTAGTAACAAAGATTGAGTTCTCTTGTTCTGAGATGTGCCTCGAGCTTGATTGTAAAAGACTTCACTTATTGAATTCTCCTTGTCAGTCTTTATCCCTTTTGACGCTGGGGCAACTTATCTGCATATTCAGGACAACAAAAACAGACAACGGTTACATCTGATGAGAGGAGGCAAGTTAAAGCAGAACATAGTAAGCGTCCCTCTCTCCCTGTGTTGTTTTGGTATCCTGGTCAAAGACACTAAGTAAACAAACTGTGTGCCACATGTTGTTGAGAGGGAAATGAAGGGATTACCGCAAGTCCACGATTTGAGTTCTGCAAACATACACGCTTTCCAAGAATAATTGCTTTAAGAGGCTGCTCTGCCATTAAAGCACTTTCTATTAAGGAAACACACACACTCAGGCCCCTATCAGCTGTTCTTTGACAGGGATTTACAATAAGTGTGTGTGTGTGTGTGTGTGTGCAGTAGTTCAGCACTGCATGCATGACCAGAGTTCACCTGTGCACCTCTCCCAGGTGGCCTCTGAATGCATGATGACATATGTGTAGGACTGTGGGAAATTAAGTTTCAAATTTCAGTAAATTCTATAAATATATATAAAGAGGACCAGTTGCCTAACAGGTGACTGTTAAAGAAACCCCTACCCCAAACACTGATTGGCTGTCAGTGTTTGGATTGTGTTGTACATACAGTTTAAAAGAGATGTTCTGTAAGAAAACAATAATTCTCAGTCCTTTAATCGTTCCAAAAACACAACAATGTAACAACAACAGCAAAAGTGTAAGGAATGATGTGCTCTAACGTGATCCTTCAAGTACATTTTCTTGAATATACTTTTACTGAAGTAAATTTTCAATGCAGGTCTTTTAGTTATAACTTTGCATTGACCTTGACCTTATTTCAGCCTGGTCTCATCCCAGCATCAAATACAGACGCTTTGAGAAAGCTGAAAAGACGTGATATTTGATACACAAGATACCCTTCAGCATCCGTATGAGCCTCCCTGGGCTTTCAAATGGCCTAACACCACTGTAACCAGTTCGCCATCAAGTAGTGTACTGATTTCAACCCAAAACACAATGTTTACTAAACCTAATCAAGTATTTTTTGGTTCCTATAAACTGATATATACCCCATCTTAAAACGGTGTTTAACATGGACACTGAAGGGTACATTGTGCTTAAAATACCGACTCTTTGTCAGGCTTTCTCAAAGCGTGACTCCCTGGGATGAGAACATGTATTTTCACCAAGCTGTATTAGTACTTTTACTTAAGAATAGGATCTAAATGTTTGCTCCAACATTCCTGATGGGACTCTGTGCTTCTTGGCTTCATATCCTACCCTGAAGTGGTGGAAGCTGTACTGGGATAACTGGTTTCCTCCGGCACCAACTTAAAAAACTCAGTCATGAACTTTTGCTTTGTTGTTGTCTTTGCTCATGTTTTAGTTGGCTCCAACAGTAACTCCTTCCTGTTTATGTATTTGTATTTCTCATCACTGCGCAGTTCTTTAATTTCTTTTCAGGCTCTTTTCTGTCTTGCAGGATTTCCAACAGAGACTCTTACTGTTTGTAATGTTCTCTTGCTGATATGAAGGCTCCGATAACTAAATCATTATAATTGAGAAATTCTTTATTTTGGCGCCCTCCAGTTTGACATATACCGTCAAACTCCCACAAAGGTAGAAGGTATTCAAAGTTCATGTAAGGTCCCCTCTGCTCTACAAAGCCTTTTAATGTCTTTGGGCTTATTGTTTGGGGCTGGCTGTGGGTCAGCAGGTAGAGAAGTCGTCCCTCAGTTGCAGGGTTGGTGGCTCTTCACGGAAGATATATGATGTTTACACTGAATGAAATATTGAAACCAAAGACTATTCCATCAAATAGAAATATTCTAGATGTCATTTTATTTACATACCGAAATATTTGGGATGTTCACTAAAATTTTAAGTACAGTACAGTGTGAGTTTGAACAAATTTGGCTGCACAGCATGAATTGTACTGACTGGCCCTTTTCTGTACAGCACTTTATAATTTCTTAACAAATGTGCTGTACAAATTAAGTTTTAATGTAGTTTTTATTATTATATTATTAAGTATTATAAGTGGTGTGTTTGAATGGGTTAATGACAGGCAAATTGTAAAGCACTTTGTCCATAAGGATGTACCAAACAATAATGTTACATAAACTCACAGTACACTGCCTGCTCAGCACTATATGGCAGACAGACACAGTTGAGAGAGAGAGACCAGCTGGTGAACATAGTGGAACATTTAGCAGCTAAAGAGACAGATATTTCTCGGGAGCTGGTGGAGACCAAACACAGAGCTAACAGAGAGAATACTGGACTCACCTTCATCGGGTGACACAAACACGACTTCACATGAACTTCACGTCTCTCTGTAGCAACATATCAACTTAAAGGGCGATACTGTGTTAATGTTGTGTTTCAGTGTGGCTTGTTCTGCTGCCCCCAAGCGGCCAATAAATTCAAAATCTACTTTAATTTTAACATTTTTGCGTACCTTTAAATTTGCATGTTTTTGTTGTTCTGACACAATTTAATTCATGAATACTGATGTTCTACTGTTCTATGTACTCAGCCTTTACACAAAGCATGAAAACAGCGCAGTATCTGTATTTAATTAGATGTACTGATACAGTGAGTTTGACACGGCCGTGCTCCCAGTGAACGCAGCCTCCTCCATCCTGCCCACAGGCCGTCTTAATCCAGCCTCAATCAGTTAACCAGACTGGCTGCCAGATGTCTATGTAAACACACCTGTGCTTCTTTTTTGTTTTATTAGTTTGGGTTGTTTATGTTATTACTGTCCAACGTATTCTGTCCTCTGTGCCTGTCTGAGATAACATCCTTGTTCTTTCAGAGAATGCAGGACTGGAAAGAGAGTGTTTTTGTTCAGCTATACATCCAACTGTAGCGTCTGAATGAATTTTGGTTACTCATGATCTGCAGAGTTAGTCCTTTACAATGTCTGTGGTTTCCTCCTGCCCATTAGCCTGTGCTGCATGATAACCAGTTAGTGTCTAGCGAGATGTTTAAATAGTTGGCCAGTTTGTGTCTGAACACACCAAATGGAGACGATCCCTGAACAGTATCAGAAGTCTTGTATGTACATTAGTTTCTGATGAAACACAGAGTCAGTGCCACAGCAGCTGGTCAGAACAAAAAGTTTATTCAGTTGGAGGCTTGTTAATCCTGATAGACCTCTGAGGGACTGGCGATAGAAAAGGTCAACAAACCTCGCCAGGGTCTGGGTCATTTCTTTATATTGGCACAGGAGGGATGTGATTCTGGTCTCTGCTTAGCATGGTGGGTATCGATGGGAACAGGCAGAGAAGATCAGATCTGAATAGTTGAATTCAGAGTTTGGAAGGTGGACAAGTAAGACTCTACTTCTTCTTTCTGCTATTAGGTGGAATTACCCTGTTTATGGAACAAATAGTACACATCCTAAAAAAGTTATCCACTGTACTGCATGATGAGTGTGACTCTGACTAAGTTTGGTCCAGTGGACCCGCCCACAGCCTTTAGAACTTGTTGGTACTCATCAGATAAACAGAAACACATTTCCCAGCGGCTCCTGGCATCCCCTGAGGGCCCGACCAGACAGCACAGCCCTTATTAGCTCCAATAGACTCCTAACAGATCCACACGGGGCCCTCAGTTTCTGGTCTCCTCTCCTCTGTCATTAACTGTAACTCTTCACTTTCATCTCCCCTGTACTACTCAGGGATCCTTCCTTCCGCCTGTCTTTAGATCACCTACACCTAATCGCCTCAAGCTGACATGTGTGCATGAATACGCACATGAGTCAAGCACTTCAGGCAAGATCCTGCAGTAATGACTTCCAGCTCAATCTTTAGGTAACAAGCATTTCCTGGTAGTTGTGTTCGCCTGAGGACGGCCCTTGACCAGCTTTCTTTAGCTCTCTGTAGTCTCTCTGCTGCAGTCCTGTCACACTATAGTCCTTTTCAAGACATGAAACATTGCCTAAGACTTCTGTTAAACTGGGGACTTTTTGTCATTCAGACATACTGTACATAGCTATCATTGTTCTGTAAATGTAAATATGTAAAGACATATTTAAAACGCAAATTCGGTGCCAAAATTAATTAATTAATAAATACATTCAATGGAATCACCGCAATCAAAGAATTTACTTAGCGTGGACCATCAATTTCAATTTTATTGACCTTTTGACCAATTAGCAAGTCTAGCAAATCTTTTTTGGTTTGCTTTAATTTATTTATGGATCTGCAAAAACACACCAACCAAGAGATAATATGTTAAACCTGCTATAACTGATTTATTTTTCAGCTGTAACTAGTTGTGAAGACAACAATGACATATCATCAGCTGTGTTAGCAAATTGTTGCAACATTATCGTTCATGTGAAGTCATGTTTGTGTCACCTGATGTGAGTCGAATATTCTCTCTCTTTTAGCTCTGGTTTTGGTCTCCACCACCTCTCTTCAGTTGCTAAATGCTCTGATTTGATTTGAGGCATATTTGTGGCGCTGTGTCATCCTCAGTAACTAGCCAATTTGATACAGCATTTGTGTGTGGGTGGTGATGGCGCAGTGGATAAGACACATGCCTTTGGTGTAAGAGATCCAGGTTCAATCCACCACTGTGTCCCTTCACTCTCCTTTCACCATCACTTGTTGCTCCAGAGGTGTGCGACCTCTGACATACATAGCAATTGTGAGTGGCTTTGGATAAAACAGCTAATTTGAACAAATGCATACAAGTATTTTTAAATGTAAAAAGGCATTTTCACAATATAAGAACCCCACTGAGTTGGGCTGAGAGCAAGAACAATAGCTTGGAACTTGGAGTGGACGCTTACCACAACCAGGCTGCAATCCTACCTCAGAGTAAATAAGACATTTATGAGACTGTTTGGCTCGTATGTCCAACCACAGCTCGTGGCTTTACAGTAATAACTGAAAACTCTTGTGTCTGTGAGTAAACAGACAGGCAGAACAATTTAAAGGAACTTCTTAACTTTTGTCACACAAACACATGTATCTGTGTAAACTATAGATTGTATAACAACTAAGCAATCATTGCCAAGACTGAAAGATGAGGCAAACACCAAGATGGAATAACACTAATGTCCAGATGCAAAGAAATCTGTTGCTCATAGGAATTAATTCAAATAGAGCAACTAATACAATTATGTACAGTATGCTGGCTGAGAGAGCTCAAACCACTTACAACTTAAATGATGAGGTCGGTGATATTTTATATTTTTCAAGGCCATTGGTCCCTGCTGAACACAAATATATTGTTTAATGTTGAAAAAGTCTCATTGAATTACAGCTGCTCGCTGTAGTTTTTTAACAAACAGACAGAGTATTTGAGTTAGCAGGATGGTGTGTGTGGGGTAAGTCACAATAAACTACAGTGTGTGTGTTTATGAAGTATTGGATACTTTATATACCATTTATTTTTTATCCCTTTCCATTCCAAAGTCAACCTGAGTGAGACTGAAGGACCTCCACTCTGCTATCAATTAGAGGGCCCTGCAGTAGGTTCGGACGGGGTCCCAGGTCAAGACAATTAAGCAGTGATGTTGCTGTGAAGTTTTGCTAAATTAGCAAAACTCCCCTCTTAGTTGTTTCTCTTCCTCTTCACTCTCCTCTCACCATCATCCCATCTCTCACACTCCATAAATGTAGAGTTCATTAGAGTGGTCCCAGTTTAGGAGGTACTGGCACTGAAGAGGGGCAGAAGAGCCTGAACGGGATCTTCAGGGGTCTCTGCCTGGGATTATGAATATAATGGGACCTTGATGAGCTTTTGTCAGTGGCCCCAGAAATACTAGCAGCGGTCCTGCATGAAGACCAGCTAAAGCAACAGCTTCATGAAGCTGCACAGTGGGAGCTTCCTGTGTCTATGTGGTGTAAGTCGAACCAACATTCAAGTCAATAAGCTTCAGAAGGATCTTTTTTCCAACCCGTTCTCATTCCCAAGTCTTCACTTGTGGACGCAGGATCAAGACCCTGTCAGTTTTTTTATGTACCGGGTACCTCTTTAGCATTGTTGAACGCTACAAGTAGGCCTAATATAAATAACCTCTATAAATACCAAACTGCAACCATCTCACAACATTAATCATGAGCTATTGACTACATGTTTTATTTTGAAAGTCTAACCAGATGTTATATTTATTATTGCTAACTCGACAGTGAGCCCTACATGTGCAAAAACAACGCTAAAGGGGTACCCAGTGCATAAAAAGTGACGCCAAGGGGTCTTGAAAAGCTCTAAATGGAGCTACAAACTGAATGAGATCAGCTGTGATTGTAAAAGACAAACATACAAAGACTCAACACATTTCATCACAAACCATACAACAGCTGCTGAGATGTTTCAGTCTGAACCAACGCAGTGGACAAACAGACAGATTGCATCATGTCACTAGTGTAGCTAAAAAGGTCAACAATGACTTTTTCATCAGAAATGGTCAATGGACTGTATTTATATAGTGCTTTTATGCCTTAATGGAGAAGGTACTTTACAATTTTGCCCCTCATTTAAGCACATACACGTTTTTTCCTCTATCCTAGCTCCTTAGTCTAACCTTAACCATCACAACTACAGGTGCTGGTCATATAATTAGAATATCATCAAAAAGTTGATTTATTTCAGTAATTCCATTCAAAAAGATAAACTTGTATAATTATACATTCATTCCACACAGACTTATGTATTTCAAGTGTTCATTCCTTTTAATTTTGATGATTATAACTGACAACTAATGAAAACCCCAAATCAGTGTAAAATTGAAAATTAGAATATTGTGAAAAGGTTTAATATTGAAGACACCTGGTGACACACTCTAATCAGCTAATTAACTCAAAACACCTGCAAAGGCCTTTAAATGGTCTCTCAGTCTAGTTCTGTAGGCTACACAATCATGGGGAAGACTGCTGACTTGACAGCTGTCCAAAAGACGACCATTGACACCTTGCACAAGGAGGGCAAGACACAAAAGGTCATTGCTAAAGAGGCAGGCTGTTCACAGAGCTCTGTGTCCAAGCACATAGAGAGGCGAAGGGAAGGAAAAGATGTGGTAGAAAAAAGTGTACAAGCAATAGGGATAACCGCACCCTGGAGAGGATTGTGAAACAAAACCCATTCAAAAATGTGGGGAGATTCACAAAGAGTTGACTGCAGCTGGAGTCAGTGCTTCAAGAACCACCACGCACAGACGTATGCAAGACACGGGTTTCAGCTGCTCTTGAACAAGACAGCGTCAGAAGCGTCTCACCTGGGCTAAAGACAAAAAGGACTGGACTGCTGCTGAGTGGTCCAAAGTTATGTTCTCTGATGAAAGTAAATTTTGCATTTCCTTTGGAAATCAAGGTCCCAGAGTCTGGAGGAAAGAGGAGAGGCACAGAATCCACGTTGCTTGAAGTCCAGTGTAAAGTTTCCACAGTCAGTGATGGTTTGGGTGCCATGTCATCTGCTGGTGTTGGTCCACTGTGTTTTCTGAGGTCCAAGGTCAACGCAGCCGTCTACCAGGAAGTTTTAGAGCACTTCATGCTTCCTGCTGCTGACCAACTTTATGGAGATGCAGATTTCATTCACAGCACTTGGCACCTGCACACAGTGCCAAAGCTACCAGTACCTGGTTTAAGGGCCATGGTATCCCTGTTCTTAATTGGCCAGCAAACTCGCCTGACCTTAACCCTATAGAAAATCTATGGAGTATTGTGAAGAGGAAGATGCGATACGCCAGACCCAACAATGCAGAAGAGCTGAAGGCCACTATCAGAGCAACCTGGGCTCTCATAACACCTGAGCAGTGCCACAGACTGATGGACTCCATGCCACGCCGCACTGCTGCAGTAATTCAGGCAAAAGGAGCCCCAACTAAGTATTGAGTGCTGTACATGCTCATACTTTTCATGTTCATACTTTTCAGTTTGTCAGCCAACATTTCTAAAAATCCTTTTTTGTATTGGTCTTAAGTAATATTCTAATTTTCGGAGATACTGAATTTGGGATTTTCATTAGTTGTCAGTTTGAATCATCACAATTAAATGAAATAAACATTTGAAATATATCAGTCTGTGTGTAATGAATGATATAATATCCAAGTTTCACTTTTTGAATGTAATTACTGAAATAAATCAACTTTTGATGATATTCTAATTATATGACCAGCATCTGTACATGCCTAACACTAACACTAACCCTAACCTTAACCTTAATCTACTTGTAACCTGAATCCTAAAACCAAGTCTTAACCCTAACCAGATGTTATATTTATTATTACTGACATTGGTGACAAGAGTCCCATTCGTTAGTGTGCTCTCATGTTAAAGTCCCCACCAGGATATAAAAACATGAAACACACACACACACACACTGATGGAGACAGAGCTGGCCTGTCCATTGGGAGCAACTTTGGGGTTCAATGTCTTGCTCAAGGACACTTCAACATGTGAACAGGAGGAGTCAGGTAGTGAACCACCGCCTGGGATTAATGGACGACCTGCTCTACTGCATCCTCTTAGGTGTCATTGGAGAAATTAACTCTGTGACGATAAAAGATGTGGAGATGGAAGACCTCTGAAGATGTGTGTACAGTAAAAGCTCAGAGGGGTAGAACACGATAAAGGGTGAATGTTGGGCAATCCAAAGACAATAGTTGGAACAAAGACCCCCGCTCAGCTTCTCTTAAATTGGATCCAGGAGACGTCAGTGAATGAACCCTCTGTGCTTTTGTTATGAGGCACACACACACACACACACACACACACACACACACACACACACACACACACACACACACAATCCTCTCTGGATGAACGTTTTGGGTAAATTGTGTAATCAGCCTCAGTAAGCTGGCAGTGTGCAGCTGCCTGGCTGCAGTTTCACTTCGCCTCCATGAGAATGTATCAGGCTCTGTGGAAACCAGGCAAGGGAAGGGGGTCTCCTGAGGGTAACCTCCAGGAGGTGGTCCCTCCCCCCTTTTGTATTTACTTTATACTTGAGTTTTACTCAACCAGGGAGCCTTTGGCGCAAAAACAACTCCACTTCATATAAGCTCATGGAGCACAGAACAATAACAAATAAGTAAAACATACAGCAAAGTAAATAATATAAAACAAGTGAACTAGAATTTCCTCTGCAAGTAATTTCATTGATTAGCAGCATGTAAACCGCTGCTCCAAAGTAATGAGTCAGATTTAGTATTTGGAGGCTGATTCCGGGGCGATGAAAGTTTTATATGGCTGAAACGTAAACAAGATGGTGGTAATGGACCATGTTGGCGAAGTGATGCTATGGTTATTCAGTCATCACCAGAGGAACGACAAGTACAAAATAATGTCTGCAAATCTTTTTATCAGAGAAGAATATAAATTAAAGGAAGAATCTGGATGAAATAGTGTAGAAACAGGGACCTGGCTGACTCAGTAGCATATTTTAAAACACACTTTTATCAGAGCTGAAAAAATTAGCATGTTGTCTTCCCTGAGTCTTGTTGTCAGGGTCAGGGTGACAAAACCTTATTACTGTGAGATTGCCGGGTTTTGTAGCTGGTGATGCCTGTCCCTACACCAAAACTAAAACCTGTGCTTACTGAGCCTATCTGGCAACCTTGGTGCTACCGCTGGAGACACTACACAGAAGTACTGGGCGGATGGATACGCTGTTGTTCAACAAGAACACGAAGAAAACGTCCTGACTCCAGCTCTATACTTAACACAGACATGAGACTGATATACTGTACATCTTATCAACTCGCTCTCTGAACGAAAACAAATACTATAAAATAAACTTCAATGAAAAGCCGAGTCCCGGTGTGCAAACATGTTTTGACAAATATACGGACGTCTCAATTAGAAGCCTGGTCTGGTTTTTATAGAAGCCCTTTGGATGTGTACAACTTCTTAAAGCCCACCAGGTCGCCTGCTTGAGCTATTTCTAAGCTGATTAAATTGTGCATTCATAGCTTAAACTTTTGTTAGTATGAACATGCTTCACATCATAAGATACGAATAACATATCCACAATTCAATTGTTCAGTTCATGTTATGGAAACAATTACCACCAAGTGTTATTCGATCAGATTCACCGGCATGATGAAGGAATTCAAGGTCTGTCCTATATAGACACTAGCCCCAAATATAGGCAGTTCAGTGATTTAAGCAAATTAAAGCCTGGTCTATTAATGGAAGTTTTACGGTAAGAGGATTGAAATGTTGAAATATTCCGTTTAGAAATGCTTCTGAAATGTTTAGCCATGCTAACAGCACGGCTCGGGATGGTAATGTCGGTCTGTTGGTCCACCACTTTGGTCCAGACTGAAATACCTCAACTATTGGACAGGTTGCCATGAAATGTGGTTCAGTCCTTCATGTTCCCCTCAGGATGAACTTTAATAACTTTGGTGATGCTCTGACTTTTCATTTAGTACCATCATCAGGTCAACATTTTAATTTGTCTCATGGCGATTCATCCTGTTGGAGTTGGAGCTGATCAATGTTGAACAGCAGTTACTTTTAGTGAATTGAGGAGATGGTATGCACGACCCAAGAATCAGAAGACAGAAATGCGACTGCTACCGATTTCAGTTCTAACCCGTTCTCACTCCCAAGTCGTCACTTATGGACGCATGGACAAGAGCCATAGTTGTCAGTTTGTTTCGCACTGGGGATCCCTTTACCGTCATAGTTCAACGCAGCGGGGGAAGCCCTGTAGCCTTGTTTTTTGACAGTAAAGGCAGGTATATGATTTTTAACACTGAGTAAGGAGGTGGTTGGGGTGGATGGAAGCCCAGAACCCCGACTTTGAACCAGGAGACCGGGTTCGTGTCCCCTGTGAAACAAAAAGATAATTTTAAAATCATTTTATTTAGGTATGTTACGTAAATTGACGTAAGTGACGTTACTTAAGTTATGTGTTAACTGACGTACGTGGCTATGTGTGGGCTATGGCGTAGATTTGACACAGAAGGATAAATTGGCCTTTAGTCTTTTTTAAACATTACTTCAAACAGACATAAGAGACAATGACTTTTGCTGACATTACAAAAAAAGAAACTGGCCTCTCTTATGTGAATGTTGTGTATTTTGCATAATCGTCATTCACTGATCCAAGTTTTGCATGTTTATTCTGACGTCACCCAAAGTTGCCAGATCGTCTGTGAAACATAATCTGCACACACAATCAACACACTATACGATTTTAACCCATCTGTCACTGCAACCTGGTAACACACAACTTGATCCAAGGGGCGTGTACAGAATATACTTTACAGGGCAGATAAGCGTTGACAGTCTCAGTCTTTTCTCGAGTACTAAGGTACGAGTTTTGGCTGGTCAATGGTCAGTCTTCAAAGGAGTTTCAAGAAACCTTTTGCATCATCAGTGATGTAAGACCTTTTTATATGCTCACCAGGGGAACACACACAGGGATCTCTACTCTCTGTCCCAGGAAACAAAAAGCTTTATCTTCATTGAAAAAATCTGGAGTGAGCGGCTGAAAGAACTCCAAACAAAACCCCCCAAAACAGTCCGGTCTGCAGTTTATGAGACTTCCTGTGGGAGTCTGTGAGAGCTGGAGTGTGTATGTATCTCAGCCTCCCACTCTTCAGCTCCTGACGCATTATGTTTGAGGTTCAGTTTTTTAATGAAGTCTGGGTGTTTACAATCTTATTGATCGGTCACATAAGGCTCTGTCCTGCAACAGGCTCAGCTGTTTTCCTCCTGTGAAAACTATAAACAGACCACAATATACGATTCCCTCATGTTTAAGAGGGGGAGATTCATCAAATTAACATAACTACTAAGAGGTGGTTGAAAGAAGGTACCCACAAAATGCATTCAAAATCCCACGTAAGTAAGTAAAAGTAATGCTTTTGCAGCAAAATGCCTGACATTATTAGATTTTTAATACCAATGAATCAATGTATATACAGTCAGCTAGTTTTATTACTATATACAGCTAGCTACTTTTACTACTAAATATACAGTCAGGTAGTTTTACTACTTTATATACAGTTAGCTAGTTTGACTACTTTACAGTCAGTTAGTTTACTGTTACTAACGTTACTACTACTACTACGACTACTACTTTATATATAAAACTAGCTGATTGTATATACAGTCAGCTAGTTTTACTACTTTATATACAGTTAGCTAGTTTTAGTACTTTATATACAGTCAGCTAGTTTTACTACTTTATATACAGTTAGCTAGTTTACTACTTTATATACAGTTAGCTAGTTTTACTACTTTCTTACAGTTAGCTAGTTTTACTACTTTCTTACAGTCAGCTAGTTTTACTACTTTATATACAGTCAGCCAGTTTTAACTAAATTCTATAAAAAGTGGTTATATTTACTAAATATTTAATGATGCATTATTTTATAAGATTATTTTTAATCTAAAATCTTAATTTGAAAGGTAACTATAGCTGGCCAATAAATGTAGTGCACCAAAAAGTAGTTTACAGCTATTT
Organism: Micropterus salmoides; assembly: GCF_014851395.1. NCBI lineage: Eukaryota > Metazoa > Chordata > Actinopteri > Centrarchiformes > Centrarchidae > Micropterus > Micropterus salmoides. The sequence goes on from NW_024041151.1 coordinate 4,509,738, forward strand.
GGCTCTAAAATTAAGTGTAGAAGTGGATGAAAATGGAAATACTCAAATAAAGTACCTCATTACTGTACTGAAGTACAGTACCTAAGTAGATATACTTAGTTACAACCCACCACTGTAGATGTCCACTTCACATCATCACTCTTGTAAGGCTACATGTGTCTACAGCAGCTTGGATACAGTTATCAGTTGCCTGCACATATGAAATCAACTCACTGCTTCTTAATGTTATTTTTAAAGCAGTTCATTTATTGCCAGTATGTCCTCTCTCCTGTTGCATGGCACCATTTCTCAATCAGTGACAGAACAGCAGGATGACCTTCACTCCAACGCCACAGACTCTCTGCAGCTCATCTTGAGCCAGTGCTGCGACCAAGTGGCCGAGTCTTCACATTACAGCTGAGTTAAAACCAAATCCACAACCGCACATGGATATATTGAAAAGCAAGCATTATACTATGCAACCCAAACCCCAACACAAACACTCAGATCCTCAAAGGCCATCAGTATAAAACAAATAATTAACAACAGAATCTTTTGAGCTGTATGATCGCGGATTTCCCAATGTTCCTTCTGATCTGTGCAGCTGCTATTAATTCTCACATCTCTCTAGTTTCTCCATGAGGCCATGGTGCAAATGCACTCCAGGATTCATGTAATGGTCGTTTTTCATATCGTTTTAATATCAAATGACCAAAGCATCTGAGTGAGTTCTGACAGTGAATCATTCAAGTACAAACTCATCTCCTTGAAGAACTGAATTAGTGTTCCATATAGAGCTAAAACAATGAGTCGATTAACAATTAATCTGCAACTATTTAATTTAAACAAACATTACAAGTTGGAGCTCAATTGTGAGGATTTGCTATTTTTTTTCTTCTGTTATAGATAATTAAAATGTATAATTTCTGAATTTTGGACTGCTGGTCGGACAAATGCAAGCAATCTAAAGACATCAATTTGGGTTTTATTTATTACTATTATTTTATCAATCTTAACTTCACCCTTCTGATCTTGATCTGTTTTGTGATTCTTATCTGATTACTCACAAGTCAGTATTATGTTTTATGTGAAGTTACTTTCTTAGTCAGGACACTCCTGAGATATTCCTGGTTAAATTAAGTTCTATACACGTACTGTACTTTGTGCACAAATAATCTACAAATTAATCGATAATGGAAGTAATCCCACATTACACTGAATGGCCACAACATTAGATTTGTATTCTTTGTCTAAATGCTCCTACAGGTGTAGAACTAAAATCTTAACAATCAATTCACATGTAGAGAATCAGAACTAAAGATCCCTAAAATATCCTTTCATTACTTTATCCACTACTTTATCCAAAATGCTAAAAGTTTAGATGTGTAACACTGTCTAACTAGGTCCGTTTACTTGCTTTTAGCGGAATTTTCAATCACATCTCAGTTTTCCACAGTGGATAGAGTCTGTTCTGTAATCTGCTGAGAAAGCGTGAGAGGTGCGGTCTAAAGCTCTGGAAAAAGTTAGTAAGTGCACACCGAGTTAAAACTGATAATAGTCTGTTTATTTGATAAGAACACAAGTTCAATCTGAACACTTTTTTAAACCAGCCAGTTTTGATAACTGCCTAAAACAATAAAGATATAACCTAAGTTTTTTTTCCCAGCACCAGAATAAAGACAGGCTGTAAATATACAGAAGCAATGCTTTATTAAAAGCACCTCAATTAAAGAATCAGAATGTGTGATGAACCACGTCACTGCATGTGAACGGTGATCAGTCCATTTATCAGAGTCCAGATGGTAAAGCTGTTCAAAGATTACTGAAATCTGTTGATGAAAAACTCCTGAACAGAGTCAGAGTGAAGGAGAGCAGCAGCTGCAGGCGACCTCTGAGGATCAGAACATCACCACCTTCGTCTGTTTGGGTTTGGCTTTCTTCACTGGAACATGGACTTCTTCGTAGTCTGCACTCATATTGTTGGACAACCAGGGACCGTCACCGAGTTAGCTAGAAGGAGAGAAATTAAAGAGTCAGAAAATAATAAAATGACCTATTGTGAGTCTTTGTCTCCGCTTAGTAGTGTCTTTCTCTCCCAGATTACCTGAATGATGCAGAAGGAGAAACGTCACTCTGCAGCAACATTTTGATTACAGTCAACATAGTTAAGTTGCAGAGTAAGAAGAGCAGATGGTGCCACTGAACAGGCCGCTGTATTCAATTCAGTAAAACTACATACGCATTATTAGCTAAATGCACTATGCATTAAAATTAAAATACTTGAGATGCAGAAAAACAGCCCCCATTAGCGGAGCTACTCATACAAGCCCAGCTGTTCAATATCTAACCTTATCAAACTCGTTTGATCCACCTGATTGTCACCAACTGAGTCGTTTCTTTCAACTATACCTAAGTTGCAAAAACTCTAAAGATTTTCTCTAACACTCTAACGTGCTGCTTTAAATTACAGCTGAGATGATTAGTCAATTAATCGACCAGTCAATCAATGCAAAATTATAAGAAAATATTTTAATAATCAATTGTTCATATTGAAATTTTCAAGAAAACCTACCAAATATTTCTTGTTCCAGCTTCTCAAACATGAGGACTTGTTAAGTTTCTTTGTCTTGTGTGATCATAAAAGGACTAACTTTGGCTTCGGGACTGATGGTCGGACCAAAGACGACATTTAGTGACGTCACCTTATTCAAAATATTTTTGGGCAGAATAATCATTAATGAAAATAACTAAAATCAAAAAACAACCCATCGTGCTTTTGTAATAGCAAAATCTACCAGCGCCCGACTGTTGGCGCTGTGCACGGGGAATTTCTTGTTTTATAATGAAAATAAGTAGTTGTAGAAACTATCTACAGTGTCTGTCAATCAATCAATCAATCAATCATCCAGTCACCTGTTCAGCCAAACATATCCTGATGTTTTCGGTGTTGTTAGTCACTAGATGCTTAAGTTTGATTGTATTTCATAAAATACTAAAACACATCAGGAAGCCCTGAGGTTTTGGTCTGAAGATGGAGACAGAAGACACTCACTGGCAGCCTGGTGCTCCGGACAGTCCTTCTGGAAATGTTCCACTGAACCACAAACACGACAGCATCCTCCTGCAGACACAGAAATGATCATTCAAACGAGTGTCACATTAATAACTATACACTGTAGTGAATAAATGTGTTTGTACCTTGAGCGTAAAGTCCTTTAGGATTATCTGGGCAGGACCGCGACAAGTGTCCAGTCTGACTACAGATGAAGCACTTAGCATACGGGTAGTCACCTGACACAGAGGATATTTACATGTCATTCAAAAAGTATTACATATGAATCTATTCCAGATGAAAAGCTGAGAGTCTCCACGTGGTCCTCACCCAGAGCGGGGTCCACTTTGGCTCTGCATTTCTGGATTTCATGCTCGGTGGAGCCGCAGCGGTAGCAGATGCCTCGGCCCATCTCCTCATCCCTGTCGGCCTCCGGACAGTCGGCCAAACCGTGACCGGGCTTCCTGCAGTTAAAACACAGCTGGGGGAGAGAAGGAAACAACGGAAGGTGATGAGAGGAAGGAAAGGAGGAGAGGGGTGAGAGGAAGGAAAGGAGGAGAGTGGTGAGAGGGGTGAGAGGAAGGAAAGGAGGAGAGTGGTGAGAGGAAGGAAAGGAGGAGAGGGAGGAAAGGAGGAGAGGGGTGAGAGGGAGGAGAGGGGTGAGAGGAGGAAACGAGGAGAGTGGTGAGAGGGAGGAGAGGGGTGAGAGGAAGGAAACGAGGAGAGTGGTGAGAGGGAGGAGAGGGGTGAGAGGAAAGAAAGGAGGAGAGTGGTGAGAGGAAGGAAAGGAGGAGAGGGGTGAGAGGGAGGAAAGGAGGAGAGGAGGAGAGGGGTGAGAGGAAGGAAAGGAGGAGAGTGGTGAGAGGAAGGAAGGAGGAGAGGGGTGAGAGGGGTGAGAGGAAGGAAAGGAGGAGAGGGGTGAGAGGAAGGAAAGGAGGAGAGGTGTGAGAGGGAGGAGAGGGGTGAGAGGAAGGAAAGGAGGAGAGGGTGAGAGGAAGGAAAGGAGGAGAGGTGTGAGAGGGAGGAGAGGGGTGAGAGGAAGGAAGGAGGAGAGGGGTGAGAGGGAGGAGGGGTGAGAGGGAGGAGAGGGGTGAGAGGAGGAAAGGAGGAGAGGGGTGAGAGGAAGGAAAGGAGGAGAGGGTGAGAGGAAGGAAAGGAGGAGAGGGGTGAGAGGAAGGAAAGGAGGAGAGGTGTGAGAGGGAGGAGAGTGGTGAGAGGAAGGAAAGGAGGAGAGGGGTGAGAGGAAGGAAAGGAGGAGAGGGGTGAGGGAGGAAAGGAGGAGAGGAGGAGAGGGGTGAGAGGAAGGAAAGGAGGAGAGGGTGAGAGGAAGGAAAGGAGGAGAGGTGTGAGAGGGGTGAGAGGGGTGAGAGGAAGGAAAGGAGGAGAGGGGTGAGAGGAAGGAAAGGAGGAGAGGTGTGAGAGGGAGGAGAGGGGTGAGAGGAAGGAAAGGAGGAGAGGGGGGTGAGAGGGAGGAGAGGGGTGATAGGAAAGAAAGGAGGAGAGTGGTGAGAGGAAGGAAAGGAGGAGAGTGGTGAGAGGAAGGAAAGGAGGAGAGTGGTGAGAGGGGTGAGAGGAAGGAAAGGAGGAGAGGGGTGAGAGGAAGGAAAGGAGGTGAGAGGAAGGAAAGGAGGAGAGGGGTGAGAGGAAGGAAAGGAGGAGAGGGGTGAGAGGGGTGAGAGGGAGGAAAGGAGGAGAGAAGGAGAGGGGTGAGAGGGAGGAGAGGGGTGAGAGGAAGGAAACGAGGAGAGTGGTGAGAGGGAGGAGAGGGGTGAGAGGAAAGAAAGGAGGAGAGTGGTGAGAGGAAGGAAAGGAGGAGAGGAGGAGAGGGGTGAGAGGAAAGAAAGGAGGAGAGTGGTGAGAGGAAGGAAAGGAGGAGAGGAGGAGAGGGGGGAGAGGAAGGAAAGGAGGAGAGGAGGAGAGGGGTGAGAGGAAGGAAAGGAGGAGAGTGGTGAGAGGGAGGAAAGGAGGAGAGGGGTGAGAGGAAAGAAGGAAAGGAGGAGAGGGGTGAGAGGAAGGAAAGGAGGAGAGTGGTGAGAGGAAGGAAAGGAGGAGAGTGGTGAGAGGGGTGAGAGGGAGGAAAGGAGGAGAGGAGGAGAGGGGTGAGAGGGAGGAGGGGTGAGAGGAAGGAAACGAGGAGATGGTGAGAGGGAGGAGAGGGGTGAGAGGAAAGAAAGGAGGAGAGTGGTGAGAGGAAGGAAAGGAGGAGAGGGGTGAGAGGGAGGAAAGGAGGAGAGGGGTGAGAGGGAGGAAAGGAGGAGAGTGGTGAGAGGGAGGAAAGGAGGAGAGGGGTGAGAGGGAGGAAAGGAGGAGAGTGGTGAGAGGGGTGAGAGGGAGGAAAGGAGGAGAGGGAGGAGAGGGGTGAGAGGGAGGAGAGGGGTGAGAGGAAGGAAACGAGGAGAGTGGTGAGAGGGAGGAGAGGGGTGAGGAAAGAAAGGAGGAGAGTGGTGAGAGGAAGGAAAGGAGGAGAGGGGTGAGAGGGAGGAAAGGAGGAGAGGGGTGAGAGGGAGGAAAGGAGGAGAGGAGGAGAGGGGTGAGAGGGAGGAGAGGGGTGAGAGGAAGGAAACGAGGAGAGTGGTGAGAGGGGTGAGAGGAAGGAAAGGAGGAGAGTGGGAGAGGAAGGAAAGGAGGAGAGGGGTGAGAGGAAGGAAAGGAGGAG